>NC_045732.1:40719766-40860392 GCF_009834535.1 Camelus ferus
GATGTTATTCATGGGTGCTATAACCCATCTCTTAGCAGAATTGTTGAAGAGGGCTATGTGTGCAATAATGCTGTAATTGGAAACAACACTCTAATGGGAAAGCCAATGGAAGGAGCCTTAATTGCTCTTGCAATGAAGTTGGGTTTTGATGGTCTTCAGCAGAATTATATCAGAAAAGCTGAATAGCCTTTTACTTTGAACAGAAATGAATGACTGTTATGTGTGTGCACTGAATACAGCAGGGCAGATCAGAGATTTGTTTTAAGGGTACTTATAAACAGGTGTTTAAGTATTGTACCATATACCACAGCATAGGGCAGACCTTGGCACCCACCAAGCAGCAGAGAGATCTGCACCAACAAGAGAAGGCATAAATGGGCTCAGCAGGGCTCAGAGTTCTTTCTTTGACTTCTGGTCCTGACCTGGGACAACTGACATTTCTTGGCTTGGTGGGAATCATTGACCATCCCAGAACTGTTGTGAAAGAAGCTGCTATAACACTCATTGCCTCAGGAGTATTGATAAAAATTATTACTGGGGACTCACAGGAGACTGCAGTTGCAATCATTAGTCACCTGGGATTATATTCCAAAACCTCCCAGTCAGTCTCAGGAGAATAGATGCAATGGATGTCCAGCAGTTTTCACAAATAGTACAAAAAGTTGTGGTATTTTACAGAGCTAGTCCGAGACATAAGATGAAAATTATTAAGTCTCTACAGAGGAGTGAGAATGTTGTGGCCATGACAAGAGATGGAGTAAATGATGCATTTGCTTTGAAGGCTACAGACATTGGAGTTGCGATGGATCAGACTGGACAGACTTTTCCAAAGAGGCAGCATACATGATCCTGGTGGATTATGATTTCCAAAACATCATGCCTGCAGTTGAAGAGGGTAGAGGGATTCACAATAATATTAAAATATTTTGTTATATTCCAACTGAGCATGTGTAGAGCAGCATTAACCTTAATCTCATTGGCTACATTAGTGAACTTTCCTAATCCTCTCAATGCCACGCAGATTTTCTGGATCAATATTATTATGGATGGACCTCCAGCTCAGAGCCTTGGAGGAGAGCCAGTGGATAAAGCTGTCATTCATAAAGCTCCACGCAACTGGAAGGACAGCATTTTAACAAAAAACCTGATACTTTAAATACCTTTTTCCTCAATAATCATTATGGGACTTTGTCTTCTGGTGGGAGCTATGAGACAACGTGATAACAGAGCAATGAACTTCACATGCCTTGTGTTTTTTGACATGTCCAATGCACTAAGTTCCAAATCACAGACCAAATCTGTGTTTGAGATTGGATTTTGCAGTAATAAAATGTTTTGCAGTGCAGTTCTTGGATCCATCATGAGACAGTTATTATTTACTTTCTTCCACTTCAAAAAATTTTTCAGACTGAGAGCCTAAACAGCCTGAATTTGCTGTTTCTTCTAGGTCTTAACTCGTCAGTCCACATAGTGGCAGAAATTATAAAGAAGATTGAAAAGAGTAGGAGGAAGATCCAGAAGCATGGTACTTTGACACCTTCATCTTTTCTTGAAGTATGATACATATTGCATTCTTTTTATTTGCAAACTATGAATTGCAGTCTGAGGATCATTTAGAAGGGCAAGTTCAAGAGGATAATGAAGATTTGAGAACTTTTGAACTTTTAATTGATTAAAAATGAGCATTAAAGACTTAATTTGAGACTTTAACCTGCAAGTAGTCCCAAATGAAATTATGCAACTTTGATAATATATTCCATGATTTAAATTCGCTTTTGCAATTAAGTGGAACTTTATGAAGCATACAGGCAGTTATTTAATTTTTAAAAAGGCAAAGCCTTAATCACCTTCAGCACTTAAAGAGGTCCAACAGTTCAAATGCACTATCTTAGGTAGATATGACTTTTTTAGTTTTTAAATATTGTACTATTTATGGTGGTAAGGCTTTCTTACTAATACACAAATACATTTAATCATTTCAAAGGCATTCTATTTAGTTTAGAGGTTGATTCCCAAGAGTGCCATATTTCAGCTACTGTATTTCCTTTTCCCTGCAATGTAAGCAGCTCAGCTACCTTGTGTTACCATTTTTGTGTCTCAAGTTTTTTTCACAGGATATGACCAGTGTCAGATCATGGTTCTGTTCTTTCTTTTTGTGATTGAAAAGCTTATACTGCAATTTGAAGTAAATATTTGTTTTTCTTACTAAGTTTAAATGGTTGCCTTTTATTCCCTTTTTTCTCTTTTCTTTCTTTCTTTCTTTTTTTTTTTTTCTGTATGAGTCTTTGGTCTAACAAAAATAATACAGGGCTGTCAAGTGGCATTTAGATAAGGTACCCATGTCTGTAATTGACACTTAGTCAGAAAGTCAAAAATATTTAAGGCTATTTGGATGAAATTTATAGCAGATTAACATGTTATGCCTTTTTAGAGTTAAATATAAATACATATTTTGTCAAATATCATTTTGTAATTCCTTAAGTATAAATCCAAATGCCTCACCTGAAAAAAAAAAAAAAACAAATGCAATTCAATGTCAAAAAAAAATCTAATTAAAAATAGGCAGAGAACCTGAATATATATTTTTACAAAGAAGATAAACAGATGGGCCAATGGGTACATGAAAAATCCTCAGCATGACTAATCATCAGAGAAATGCATATCAATACCACAATGAGACAGTACTTCAAACCTAGTAAAATAGCTATTGTAAACAAGACAAGACACATGATACTATATAAAGAAAACTCTAAAGGCTCCACACAAAAACTACTAGAACTAATAAAAGAATTCAGAAAGGTAGCAGGAGCTACCATAAGATCTTGTGTATATTTCCCTGTGCTGTACAGTATAATCTTGTTTATCTATTCTACAATTTTGAAATCTCACAGAGAAAGAAATGTGACAATGAATATATATATGTTCACATATAATTGAAAAATTGTGCTCTACACTGGAATTTGACACAACATTGTAAAATGATTATAAATCAATAAAAAAATGTTTAAAAAAAAAGGTAGCAGGATACAAGATTAATGTACAAAAATCAGTTACATTTCTTTACACTAATGATGAATCAACAGGAAAAAAAAGTAAAGAAACAATCCCTTTTAAAATTGCATCCAAGGTAATAAAATACATAGGAATAAATCTAACCGAGGATGTGAAAGACTTACACATGGAGAACTTTAAAACATTCATTAAAGAAGACTTAAAGAAATGGAAAGATATCCCATACTCCTGGATTGGAAGAATCAATATTGTTAAAATGGTCACTGCCCAAGGCAATCTACAGATTTAATGCAATCCCTATCAAATTACCCAGGACATATTTCACAGAACTAGAACAAATCATAATAAAATTTATATGGAACCATCAAAGACCTAGAATTGCCAAAGCATTACTGAAGAGAAAGAATGAGGCTGGAGGAATAACCCTCCCAGACATCAGACAATACTATAGAGCTACAGTAATCAAGACAGCATACTACTGGTACAAAAACAGACATATGGATCAATGGAACAGAATCAAGAGCCCAGAAATGAACCCAAAAACTTTTGGTCAATTAATCTTTGACAAAGGAGGCAAGAATATACAATGGAATAAAGACAGTCTCTTCAGCAAATGGTGTTGGGACAATTGAACAGCTGCATGTAAATCAATGAAGTTAGATTACTCCCTTACACCATATACAAAAATAAACTCAAAATGAATTAAAGACTTAAAAATAAGACAAGACACAATAAACCTCCTAGAAGAAAACATAGGCAAAACATTATCTCACATAAATCTCAGCAATGTTCTCCTAGGGCAGTCTACTGAGGCAATACAAATAAAAGCAAAAATAAACAAATGAGACCTAATTTTAACTTACAAGCTTTTGCACAGGAAAGGAAGCCATAAGCAAAACAAAAAGACAACATCTGGAATGGGAGAAAATATTTGCAAAAGGTGAAACTGACAAAGGCTTAATTTCCTGAATATATAAACAGCTCATACAACTTAATAAGAAAAAACAAACCACCCAGTCCAAAAATGGACAGAAGACCTAAACAAGCAATTCTCCAATGAAGACATACAAATGGCCAATAGGCACATAAAAAAATGCTTAATATCACTAATTATCAGGGAAATGCAAATCAAAACTACAATAAGACATCACCTCACACTAGTCAGAATGGCTGTCATTCAAAAATCCACAAATGATAAATGTAGGAGAGGGTGTGGAGAAAAGGGGACCCTCCTATACTGTTGGTGGGAATGTAGTTTTTTGCAGCCATTGTGGAAGAGTATGGTAATCCCTCAAAAAGCTAAAAATAGACTTACCATATGATCCAGCAACCCCACTCCTGGGCATATATCCAGAGGGAATCTTAATTCAAAAAGATACATGCACCCCAGTGTTCATAGCAGCACTATTTATAATAGCCAGGAATGAAAACAACCTAAATTTTCATTAACAGATGACCAGATAAAGAAGTTGTGGTATATTTATACAATGGAATACTTCTCAGTCATTAAAAATAATAAAATAATGTCATTTGCAACAACATCGATGTCCCTGGAGAATACCATTCTAAGTGAAGTAAGCCAGAAAGAGAAAGAAAAATACCATATGATATCATTCATATGTGGAATCTGAAAAATAAGACAAATGAACTTATCCAAACAGAAACAGACTCACAGACATAGAAAATAAACTTATGGTTACCAGCTGGGGAAGGGGGTGGGAAGGGATAAATTGGGAGTTTGAGATTTGCAAATACTTAACTAATATATATAAAATAGATAAACAACAAGTTTATACTTTATAGCACAGGGAACTATATTCAATATCTTGTAGTAACTTACGGTGAAGAAGAATATGGAAATGTATATATGTATGTTCATGTATGACTGAAGCATTATGCTGTACATCAGATGTTGACACAACATTGTAAACTGACTATACTTCAATAGATAAATATATATATACAAAAAAGATATTAATAACAACTCCATGCCCACATATTTGAAAATCTTAATGAAATGGACCAATTTCTTGAAAAACATAATCTACCAGAACTCACATGTCCTGATCTTTTTTTTTATTATGATAAAATATATATAAATTAGAATTTACCATTTTAACGTTCCAGTGTTGTGCAATCATCACCACTATCTATTCCAAGAATAATTTTATAAGTACAAACTGAAACTACATACCCATTAAAGAATAATTCCCTGTTATTCCCCTCTCCCAGCCCTGGCAACTACTACTCTACTTTCTATCTCTGAATTTTAATACTCTAGGTAGCTCATATTAGCAGAATTATTAAATATTTACCCTTTTGTGTCTGATTCATTTCACTTAGCTTAATGTCTTCAAGGTTCATCCATATTGTAGCATGTATGAAAATGTCATACCTTTTTAAAGCTGAATAATATTCCATAATATATATATACCACTCAGTTTATCCATTTATCTATCAGTGGGTGTGTGGGTTGTTTTCATTTCTTGCCTGTTGTGAATATGCTGCTATGAACATTGGTATACAAATATCTGTTCAATTCCTTTGGGTATAAACCCAGAAGTGGAATTGCTAGATCATAAAGTATACTGTTTATGTATATTTTTTGAGAAACTAACATAACTTTTCCACAGCAACAGCTCCTTTTTACATCCCCAATAAATTCACAATGGTTCCAATTTCTCTATGTTCTAACCAAAACTCATGGTTTTCTGGTTTTTGTTTTGTTTTTCACAATACCATCCTAGTAGGTCTGAAGTGGTATCTCACTATGGTTTTGATTTGCACTTCCTTACTGATTAATAACATTGAGCATCTTTTTGTGTATTTATTGGACATTTATATAAATTGTTTGGAGAAATATTTATTCTAGCCAATTGCACATATTTAAATTGGGTTTTTGCTTTTTTGTTATTGAATTTTAGAGGTTCTTTACACATTATGTCTATTAATCTTTCCTCACATATATGATTTGCAAATATTTTGTCCCATTCTGTAGGATACTTTTTTCTTTCTTGATAGTGTCCTATTATGTGTAAGTTTTAATTTTGATGAAGCATAATTTACCTATTTTTCTCTTTTGTTGCCTGGGCTTTTGGTGTCACATCAAAAAAAAATCATGGCCAAATTCAATGTCATCAAGATTTTCTCATCTGATTTATTATTTAGCCCTTAAATTTAAGTTCTTATTCCATTTTGGGTTAATTTTTACATATACTGTGAGGCAAGGGTCCAACTTCATCCTTTTGCATGTGGATATCATTTTCCTAGCACTGTTTGTTGAAAAGATTGTCATTTTTGCATTGAATGGTTTTGACACTCCTGTTGAAAATTATTTGACTACAAATGCAAGTGTTCATTTCTGAATTGTCTATTCTAGTCTAGTGGTCTAAATGTCTGTCTTTATTCTAGTACCACATTATTGTCATTATTGTAGCTTTGTAGGGATATTTGAGATAAGTGTGAGTGAGTCTTCCAAAATTGTTCTTCCTTTCCAAGATTGTTTTGGCTATTCAGGATTCCTGGAGATTATACATGAACTTTAGGATAGATTTTTCTCTTTCTGCCAAAAATGTCATTGACTTTTTTATTGGGATTGCATTGAATCTGTAGATTGCTTTGTACATAACATATTAACATGTTAACATGTTAACAAACTATATTATGTAATACATGAACATAGTATGTCTTTCCACTTATTTTTGTTTTCTTTAATCCTTTCAGCAATGTTTTGTAGTTTTCAGTGTACAAGGCTGACCCAAGGTTTCTTCTTGTCAGGAGGTTTTTAATTACTGATTCAATCCCTTTACTAATTACAGGTCTACTCGAATTTTCTGTTTCTTCCTGATTCAGGCCTGGTAGGTTTCTGTTAATTTGTCCATTTCATCTAGATTATACAGTTTGTTGGCATAGAATTGTTCATAGAACTACTATAATCTTTTTTATTTCCATATAATTGGCAGTTAATGTTTCCACTTTCATTTCTGATTTTGGTAATTTGAGTCTTCTCTCTTTTTTTGTTAGTCTAGCTAAATGTTTGTCAACTTTTTTTGATATTTTCAAGAAACCAACTTCTGGTTTCATTAATTTTCTCTACTGTTTTTCCTTTCCCTGTTGTATCTCAGCCATAATGTTTATTATTTCCTTCCATCTGCTAGATTTAGATTTAGTTTCCTCTGGTTCTATAGGTGTCAAGTTGAGTTATTGATCTGAGTTCTTTCTTTTTAAACATAAGCATTTACCAGTACAAAATTTCATCTTAGCACTGCTTTCAGTGCATACTGTAAGATTTAGCATGCTATATTTCCATTTCATTTGTTTCAAGATATTCTAACTGCCCTTGTAATTTCTTCTTTGATACACTGGTTGTTTAAAAGTGTGTTTTTCAATTTTCATAACTTCCTGATTTTCCATTTTTTTCTAATCTTAATATATTGTTTCATACCATCATATTCATAAAAAAATACTTTAGTTTCACTCTTTTAAAATTTATTGAGTTGTTTTGTGGCCTAACATATGGACTATCCTGGGGAATGTTTCATGTGCACTCAAGAAAGAAGTGTATTCTACTGTTGAGGTTGAGTATTCTGTATATGTCTGTTAGGTCTAATTGGTCTATAGTGTTTTTCAAGTCCTCTGTTTCCTTAGTGATCAACTGTATGTTTGTTTTTTCCATTATTCAAACTGCAGTACTAATGTCTCCTATTATAATTTTATAGATTTTTTGTCTTCCTTCAGTTCTGTCAATGTTTGCTTCTTATATTTTACAGCTCTGATGTTTGGTGCATGTATGTTTATAGTTGTTATTCCTTTTTGATTAATTAACTCTTACCAATACATAATGTCATTTATTGTCTCTTGTAACAGTTTTTGAATTAAACTCTATTTTGTCTGATATTACTAGACCTGCTTCAGCTCTCTTTCAGTTATACTTTTCATGGAATGTCTTTTTCAAAGTTTCCACTTTAATATCATGTGTGTCCACAGACCCATAATAGGTCTCTTGTATGTAGCACATAGTGGGATTATTTTTTTAACATTTTTTATTGATTTATAATCATTTTACAATGTTGTGTCAAATTCCAGTGTTCAGCACAATTTTTCAGTCATTCATGGACATATACACACTCATTGTCACCTTTTATTCTCTGTGAGTTATCATAACATTTTGTGTATATTTCCCTGTGCTATACAGTGTAATCTTGTTTATCTGTTCTACAATTTTGAAATCCCAGTCTATCCCTTCCCACCGTCCACCCCCTGGCAAACACAAGTCTGTATTCTCTGTCTATGAGTCTATTTCTGTCCTGTATTTACGCTTTGTTTTTCTTTGTTTGTTTGTTTGTTTTTGTTTTTGTTTTTTAGATTCCACATATGAGCGATCTCATTTGGTATTTTTCTTTCTCTTTCTGGATTACTTCACTTAGAATGACATTCTCCAGGAGCATCCATGTTGCTGCAAATGGCATTATGTTGTCGGTTTTTATGGCTGAGTTGTATTCCACTGTATAAATATACCACCACTTCTTTATCCAGTCACCTGTTGATGGACATTTAGGCTGTTTCCATGTTTTGGCTATTGTAAATAGTGCTGCTATGAACATTGGGGTGCAGGTGTCATCCTGAAGTAGGGTTCCTTCTGGATACAAGCCCAGGAGTGGGATTCTTGGGTCATATGGTAAGTCTATTCCTAGTCTTTTGAGGAACCTCCATACTGTTTTCCATAGTGGCTGCACCAAACTGCATTCCCACCAGCAGTGTAGGAGGGTTCCCCTTTCTCCACAGCCTCCCCAGCATTTGTCATTTGTGGATTTTTGAATGACGGCCATTCTGACTGGTGTGAGGTGATACCTCATTGTAGTTTTGATTTGCATTTCTCTGATAATTAGTGATATTGAGCATTCTTTCATGTGCTTTTTGATCATTTGTATGTCTGCCTTGGAGAATTGCTTGTTTAGATCTTCTGCCCATTTTTGGATTGGGTTGTTTATTTTTTTCTTATTGAGTTGTATGAGCTGCTTATATATTCTGGAGATCAAGCCTTTGTCAGTTTCATTTGCAAAAATTTTCTCCTATTCCGTAGGTTTTCTTCTTGTTTTACTTCTGGTTTCCTTTGCTGTGCAGAAGCTTGTAAGTTTCATTAGGTCCTATTTGTTTATTCTTGCTTTTATTTCTTCTAGGAGAAAATTTTTGAAATGTATGTCAGATAATGTTTTGCCTATGTTTTCCTCTAGGAGGTTTATTGTATCTTGTCTTATGTTTAAGTCTTTGATCCATTTTGAGTTTATTTTTGTATATGGTGTGAGGGAGTGTTTTAGCTTCATTGTTTTACATGCTGCTGTCCAGTTTTCCCAACACCATTTGCTGAAGAGACTGTCTTTATTCCATTGTATATTCTTGCCTCCTTTGTCAAAGATTAGTTGACCAAAAGCTTGTGGGTTCATTTCTGGGCTCTCTACTCTGCTCCATTGGTCTATATGTCTGTTTTGGTACCAATACCATGCTGTCTTGATGACTGTAGCTCTATAGTATTGTCTGAAGTCTGGGATAGTTATTCCTCCAGCTTCTTTCTTTTTCTTCAGTAATGCTTTGGCAATTCTAGGTCTTTGATGGTTCCATATAAATTTTATTATGATTTGTTCTAGTTCTGTGAAATATGTCCTGGGTAATTGGATAGGGATTGCATTAAATCTGTAGATTGCCTTGGGCAGTGTGACCATTTTAACAATATTGATTCTTCCAATCCAAGAGCATGGAATATCTTTCCATTTGTTAAAGTCTTCTTTACTTTCCTTCATCAATGGTTTATAGTTTTCTGTGTATAATTCTTTCACCTCCTTGGTTAGATTTATTCCCAGGTATTTTATTACTCTGGGTGCTATTTTAAAGGGGATTGTTTCTTTACTTTCTAATTCTGTTGATTCATCATTAGTGTAAAGAAATGCAACTGATTTTTGAACGTTAATTTTGTAACCTGCTACCTTGCTGAATTCTTCAATCAGCTCTAGTAGCTTTTGTTTGGACCTTTTAGGGTTTTCTATATATAATAACATGTCATCAGCATATAGTGACATTTTCACCTCTTCTTTTCCAATTTGGATCCCTTTTATTTCTTTCTCTTGCCTGATTGCTGTGGCTAGGACTTCCAGGACTATGTTGAATAGGAGTGGTGATAGTGGGCATCCTTGTCTTGTCCCAGATTTTAGTGGGAAGCTTTTGAGTTTTTCACCGTTGAGTACTATGCTGGCTGTAAGTTTGTCATATATAGCTTTTATAATGTTGAGATATGTTCCCTCTATACCCACTTAGGTGAGAGTTTTTATCATAAATGGGTGTTGAATTTTATCAAATGCTTTTTCTGCATCGATTGAGATGATCATGTGGTTTTTGTCCTTTCTCTTGTTGATGTGATGTATTACACTGATTGATTTGCGTATGTTGAACCAGCCTTGTGTCCCTAGGATGAACCCCACTTGGTCATGATGTATAATCTTTTTTATGTGTTGTTGGATTCTATTTGCTAAAATTCTGGTGAGGATTTTGGCGTCTATGTTCATCAGTGATATTGGCCTATAATTCTCTTTTTTGGTAGCGTCTTTGCCTGGTTTTGGTATCAGGGTGATGGTGGCTTCATAGAATGAGTTTTGGAGTATTCCCTCCTTTTCAATCTTCTGGAAGAGTTTGAGAAGGACTGGTATGAGTTCTTCTTTGTATGTTTGGTAGAATTCCCCGGTGAAGCCGTCTGGTCCTGGACTTTTATTTGTAGGGAGGTTTTTAATTGCTATTTCTATTTCCTTTCTAGTGATCGGATTGTTCAAGTGTTCAGATTCTTCTTGATTCAGTCTTGGTGGACAGTATGTTTCCAGAAACTTGTCCATCTCCTCTAGGTTATCCAGTTTGGTTCCCTATAGTTTTTCATAATATTCTCGTATGATATTCTGTATTTCTATTTTGTTTGTTGTAATTTCTCCATTTTCCTTTCTTATTTTGCTAATTTGTGCTCTCTCTTTTTTCTTCTTTGTGAGTTTGGCCAGAGGCTTGTCGATTTTATTTACTTTTTCAAAAAACCAGCTTTTGGTTTGGTTGATTTTTTCTATGGTCTTGTTAATCTCTATTGTATTTAATTCCTCTCTGATCTTTATTATTTCCTTCCTTCTGCTGCTTTTTGGGGCTTTTTGTTCTTCTTTTTCTAATTCATTCAAGTGGTGGGTTAAATTGTTTATTTGAGATTGTTCTTCTTTTTTGAGGAAGGCCTGTATCGCTGTAAACTTCCCTCTTAGCACTGCCTTTGCTGTGTCCCATAAGTTTTGAGTGGTTGTGCTTTCATTATCATTTGTCTCAAGGTATTTTTTAATTTCAGCTTTGATTTCCTCATTGACCCATTGTTTTTTCAATAGCATATTGTTTAATCTCCATGCTTTCCTTTATCTCTCCTATGTTTCTCTGTTGTTGATTTCCAGTTTCATGGCATTGTGGTCGGTAAAGATATTTGAGATAATTTCTATCTTCTTAAAATTGTTGAGGTTTCTTTTGTGCCCAAGTACATGATCAATCCTGGAAAATGTTCCATGTGCACTTGAAAAGAATGTATATCCTATTTTTGGGTGTGTAATGCTCTGAAAATATCCACCAAATCTAGCTTTTCTATTGTATTATTTAATTTCTCTGTTGCCTTATTTCTTTTCTGTCTGGAAGATCTGTCTAGTGATGTTAATGCAGTGTTAAAATCTCCAACTATGTTTGTATTTCCATCAATATCCCCCTTTATCTCTGTTAGCAATTCTTGTATGTACTTAGGTGCTCCTATATTGGGTGCATATATATTAATGAGTGTAATATCCTCATCTTGTATTACTCCTTTAATCATTATAAAATGTCCTTCTTTATCTTTCTTTATGGCCTTTGTTTCAAAGTCTATTTTGTCTGAAATCAGTACTGCAACACCTGCTTTTTTGGCTTTTCCATTTGCATGGAATATCCTTTTCCATCCTTTCACTCTCAATCTATATGTGTCCTTCTCCCTAAAGTGGGTCTCTTGTACGCAGCATATTGAAGGTTCTTGCTTTATTATCCAGTCTGACACTCTATGTCTTTTGACTGAAGCATTTTAATCCGTTCTGCTAATCAATGACTTTTGATTGAAGAGTTTAATGAATTTGCATTTAAGGTCATTACTGATAGGGAAGCACTTGCTTTTTCCACATTGTTATTTGTTTCCCATATGTCTCAAATTTTTTATCCCTCATTTTTTCCATTATTGATTTCCTTGGTATAGAGGATTTTTTTTTAGTGACATACTTTGATTACCTATTCATTTCCTTACATTATATTTATATATTTTCTTATATTATAGTATATTCTGTAAACATTATCTTTGTGGTTACTGCAGAGATTATGTATAACACTCTAAGGTTATGACAATATATTTAAAATTGACACCAACTTAACTTCAATAATATACAAAAACTCTATTCCTTTATAATTCTGTACTCCTTATCTTCTCAATGTTACAAATAATTATTTAATAATGTGTACCCATTAACAAAGTTTCGTGATGATTTGTATGCATTCATAAAAAATAAAAAGTGAAGTTACAAACCAAAATTACAATAATAATGAGTTTTATATTTGCCCATGTATTTGCTCTTAAATGAGATTATTATTTCTTCATATGACTTTGAGTTACCATCTAGCATCCTTTTATTTCAATCTAAAGGACTCCACTTAGTATTTGTTGTAGAGAATGTTTAGTGGAAATGCACTCTTTCAGACTTTGTTTATCTGAAATTGTCTTAATTTCTTATTTTTCAAGGATAGTTTTGCCAGTTATAGAATACTCAAAGATAGTGATGTCAGCAAGATGAAAGAGCTGTTTTCTACAATTTGAATGTAAAAAACTAGTTGCATTTCTATACACTAAAAATAAACTATCTGAAAGAGAAATTTGAAGAACAATACCATTTACAACAACATCTAAGGCAACAAAATATTAGGTATAAATTTAGTCAAGGAGATACAATACCTGTACATGAAAAACTATAAGTCAGTGATGAAAGAAATTGAATAAGACACAAATAAATGGAAAGATATTATGTGTTTATGGAGTGGAAGAACTGATATTTTTGAAATGTCCATACTACCCAGATTCAATTCAATCTGTATCAAAAGTCCAATGGCAATTTTCACAGATATACAGAAAACAATGCTAAAATTTGTATGGAACAGCTAATGACCCTGAATATCCAAAACTATCTTAAGGGGAAAAAAGCTGGAAACATCACACATTCTGAATTCAAACTATATTACAAAGCTATAATGATCAAAACAGTATGGTGCTAGCATAAAAACAGACAGATAGAACAACAGAACAGAATATGGAGCCTAGAAGTAAAATTAAACATCTGCAGTCAATATTCTTTGACAAAGACACCAGGAACACAATGAAGAAAGGACAGTCTCTTCAATAAATGTTGTTAGAAAAACTGGTTATCAATGCACAAAAGAAAGAAATTGGAACCCCTATTTTGCACCACTCACAAAAATGAACTCAGATTGTATTAAAAACTTAAATATAAGACCTAAAACCATAAAACTCCTTGAAGAAAACATAGGGGAAAGTTTCTTGACATTGGTCTTGGCAATGATTCTTTACATAGGACACTAAAAGCATAAGCAACAAAAGTAAAATTAAACAAGTAGGACAATATTATCAAACTTAAAATCTTCTGTATAGCAAAGGAAACATAAAATTAAAAGACAATCTATGGGATGGGGAAATATTTTTAAACCATCTACCTCATTAGGGGTTAATATATAAAATATATAAGGAGCACACATATCAATAGGAAAAAATCCCATTATAAAAATGATTAAAGAAGCTGAACAGACATTTTTTCTAAAGAAGACATACAGATGGAAGGGGGATTGGTCAATATGATGGAGCAGAAAGACCCTGAGCTCACCTCCTCTCACAAGCACATCAAAATTATAACTATTTGCAAATTGACCATCAAATAAAAAGACCAAAACTGATCAGAAAATATCTTCTACAACTAAAGGTATAAAGACGGAAACAGAACAAGGTGGGTAGGGGGGTCAGAGTCATGATACAGTAAGGTGCCATACCCCTGGGCGAGTGACCCACAAATGGGAGAATAATTACAATTGTAGAGGCTTCCTGAAAATAGTGAGAGGTCTGAGCCCCATATCGGGGATCCTGCACTGGGAAGATGAGCTCCAAGAGCATTTGGCTTTGAAGGTCAGTGGGGCTTACTTTGAAAGTTCCAGAGGGCTGCGGAAAATAGAGATGCCACTCTTAAAGGGTACACACGAAATCTCACAAATTCTGGGACTAAGAGCAGAAGCAATCATTTGATAGGATCCTGGGTCAGACCTACCTGTTGATCTTGGAGAGTCTTCCAGAGAGGCAGGAGGCAATTGAAGCTCACCCTGTGGATATAGGCACTGGAAGCAGCCATTCTGGGGAGCTGGTGCTGGCAAGTGCAATTTTGGAATCCTCCCTCTAGTTTATTAGCCCCAGGATCCATCCCAAGGTGGCCCAACAGTCTTCACACACCAGTACTGGGATACCTCAGGCCAAGCAACTAACTGGGAATAGACACAGCCCCACTCACCAGTAGCCAGGCTGCCTTAAAGCTCCCTGAGCCCACAGCCATCTCAAATATGGCTCTGCCCAATAGAAGGTCCAGCAACCACCCCTACAATCCAGTGAACAGGCATTAGACCAGGACCCCCAAGGCCCTCCAGCCAGAGAACCCAGGACCCAGCTCCACCCACCAGTAGACAGGCACCAGCCAAAGAATCCTCTGGGCCTCAGCCCCACCCTCCAGGGAGACTGCTTTAGTCTCTGGCCTAGCCTCACCCATTGGGGAGCAGACATCAGCAGCAAGAAAACTGCAGCCTTGCAATCTATGGATTCCACCCACCCATCCACAGGCCATATGCTGCCCTGGGACTGGTTGGGACCTGGCCCCACATACTAGAAGGCCAACACAAGCTTTGGGACACTCCAGACCAGATGCCATATCCAACTGTGTTAGGAACCAGACTCACCTTCCAATGACCTGACACCAGCTTTGGTATCCCTGGGCCCTGAAACCAGACCCCAGGTCCTGGCTTTACCCACCAGTGGGTAGTCATTAGCCCCAGGGTCTCCTGGACACTGATACCACCTACTAGTAAATAAGCACTAGCCCTGGGTTCCCCCCCTCAAGGTTCTACAGTCAGCTGCCTTGTGTCCTGGTCCTGCAAACCAGTGGTTGGCAGCCTCCACACAAGGCAGGGCCTGGCAACCAACTGAACTGGGGGTGAACCAAGCCTACCAGATCACCCACATAGACAGCCTGCCACAAGTGAAAGACCCATGCAGACATCATAGGGGGAACCCCTGGAGTATGTAGCTCTGGTGACAAGAGGGGAGTGTGCTGCAAAGATACACAGGACATCTTGTACAAAAGACCACTTCTCCAAAGTCAGGAAATGTAACTAACATACAAGATACATAAAAATAAAAACAGCAACTTAGGCAAAATGAGACAACAGAGGAATATGTTCCAAATGAAGGAACAAGATAAAACCCCAGAAGGGAAACTAAGAGAAGTGAAAATAGGAAATCTACCTGAGAAAGAGTTCACGGTAGTGATTGTAAAAATCATCAAAGAACTTGGGAGAAGAATGGATACATAGAGTGAGAAGTTAAAACTTTTTAACAAAGAGTTAGAATATATAAATAACTATCAAACAGATGGAGAATATAATAACTGAAACAAAAAATACATTAAAAAGAATCAACAGTAGACTAAATGATGTAGAGGAATTGATCAGTGAACTGGAAGACAGAGTAGTGAAAATCACTGATGCAGAACAGAACAAAGAGAAAAGAATGAAAAGAAAGAGGACAGTTTAAAAAATCTCTGGGACAAAATCAAGCACACTAATATTCACATTATAGAAGTCCCAGAAGGAGAAGAGAGAAAGGGACTGAGAACATAATTGAAGACATAAGAACTGAAAACTTCCTTAACCTGGAAAAGGAAACAGGCATCTGAGTCCAAGAAGAGCAGAGTCTCAAACAGAATTAACCCAAAGAAAAATACATCAAGACACATTGTAATTAAAAAGGCAAAAATTAAGGCTAAAGAGAGAATATTAAAAGCAATGTAGATGAAGAATGTCACCTGCCAGATCAGTAAACAAAGGATGTTGTGCCAAATCAAGCCATCATTCACTGCAGCCACCCCCAACTGTGCACCCTGAGGAGATTCAAGATAGAGAGAAATGATACTGGCCCTAGATAGTTAAGGTGCATATCAAAGAAATGACTTCAATACGCTGAAGCTCTTGCATCTTCCCATAAATAGAAAAGTGCTAAATTCATTAACATGAGATGTCTGGTTTTCTTCAAGTAACAGTCAACTTCTAATGTTCCAATTACATGGGGTCTTTTTTTTTTTTCACAAAAACTCCTGTATATCCTGGTTCCTCCCTTATCTCTTCAGAACAGTCCCTCAGAGCTTCCTGAGAGGCTGTCTCCTGGACTTAAGTTCTCAGTATGACCGCTGAATAAAACGTAATTATCAACTTTTAGGTTGTCCTTTTTTTTAATAAACAGTTTTGGTGACCAAAGAAGGGACCCAGAGCAAACTTTTCTCCTTTGCCTGAACTCTAAAAGGATCCAGAGCCTCAGTACTAGCAGAGGCATCTTAGGCCTGTCCACCTACTTGGAGTTCCCAGACAAATTTGAGTGAGTCTCTCCTGGTTCTCAGATCTTACAATTATTGGTTGATAATCCTGAGTTTTATTTGGTGGTGTCTAACTGGTACCTGGCTTCCCAGTTGAAAGATACTGGGAAATGACCCCCCAGTTGAAGGATACTGGGAGAACCTGATTGAAAGACACTGGGAGTTGCTCAGCTGAGAGACACTGAGAAGTCTGGACTGGGTGGTTATGTGAGAGACTGGCCTAACACCTTTGCTTCCAACTAACACTCCAGCCAGGTTTATGTAAGTACAAAACTTATAAGTCCATTCTTCATTGGGAATTAAAGAAAATCTTGCCCTGAAAATTGGGCACATGGGTTTGCCACCAGAACACAGATGTCATGAAAACCACTGCTAAACCTAAGCCAAAACTGGAAAGGAGACTCACATCAACATCATGGTCACTGGACACATAGATTCAGTCAAATCTAACACTACTGGCCATCTGATCTACAAATGTGGTGGGATCGACAGAAGAACCATTGAAAAGTTCAAGAAGGAGGCTGTTGAGGTGGGAAAGGGCTCCTTCAAGTATGCCTGGATCTTGGACAAACTGAAAGCTGAACTTGAGCATGGTATCACCATTGCTAACTCCTTGTGGAAATTTGAGACCAGTAAGTACTATGTGACCATCATGGATGCCCCAGACACAGAGACTTTATCAAAAACATGATTACAGACACATCTCAGGCTGACTGTGCTGTCCTGATTGTTGCTGCTGGTGTTGGTGAATTTGAAGCAGATATCTCCAAGAATGGGCAGACCTGTGAGCATGCCTTTCTGGCTTACACTCTGGGTGTGAAATAACTGACTGTTGGCATTAACAAAATGGATTCCACTGAGCCACCCTACAGCCAGAAGAGATAAGAGGAAATTGTTAATAAAGTCAGTACCTACATTAAGAAAATTGGCTACTACCCTGACACAATAGCATTTGTGTCAATTTCAGGCTGGAATGGTGACAACATATTGGAGCCAAGTGCTAATGTGCTTTGGTTCAAAGAATAGAAAGCCACCCATAAAGATGGCAATGCCAGTGGAATCACATTTCTTGAAGCTCTGGATTGCATCCTGCCATCAGCTTATCCAACTGACAAGCCCTTGCATCTGCCCCTCCATGAAGTCTACAAAATTGGTGGTATTGCTACCATCCCTGTGGGTCGAGTGGAGACTGGTGTTCTCAAGCCTGGTAGTCACCTTTGCTCCAGTCAATATTACAACTAAAGTCAAGTCTGTTGAAATGCACCACAAAGCTTTGAGTGAAGCCCTTCCTGGAGACAACCGGGGCTTCAATGTCAAGAACATGTCTGTCAAGGATGTTCCTAATAGCAATGTAGCTAGTTACAGCAGAAATGATCCACCAATGGGAGCAGTTGGTTTCACAGCTCAGGTGATTATCTTGAACCATCCAGGCCAAATCAGTGCTGGATTTGCACCTGTGCTGGATTGTCATACAGCCCATGTTGCTTGCAAGTTTGCTAAGCTAAAGGAGAAGATTTTCATTCTGGTAATAAGCTAGAAAGTGGCCCAAGTTCTTAAAACCTGGTGATGCTGCCATCATTGACATGGTTCCTAGAAAGCCCATGTGTGTTGAGACTCTATCCTCCTCTGGGCCATTTTGCTGTTCATGACATGGGACAGATGTTTGCTGTGGGTGTCATAAAGGCAGTGGATAAGAAGGCAGCTAGACCTGGCAAGGTCACCAAGTGTGCCCAGAAGGCTAAATGAAAATTATCCCCTATACCTGCCACCCCAGTCTTAATCAGTGGTGGGAGAACAGTCTCAGAACTGTTTGTCTCAGTTGGCCATTTAAGTTTAATAGTAAAAAAACTAGTTAATGATAACAATGTATTGTAAAACCTTCAGAAGGAAAGGAGAATTTTTGTGAATCATTTGTTTTGTTTGGGACAGTTTTAAGTTATTAATTTTTAAAATCAGTACTTTTTCATGGAAACAACTTGACCAAAAATCTGTCATAGAATTTTAAGACCCATTAAAACAAAGTTTAATGAGAAAGAAAAATCTTTCCCTGAAATGTGGAGCTCTTTTATTGTGTATGCAGTTAAATTAGAGAAAGCTGGCTTGATAAAACGTTTTTTTATTAATTCAGATCCTAAAAAATCAAAAGCCCTTCAAGGGGGGAATTTGCATTTCTCTCTGTGTGTCTTTGAGATGTAAATATACTACCTGATCTTCTTAGGCATGTGTGTGTGTGTGCATGTGTGTGTGTTGAGAACTTAGTCCCTGCCATCCAGAAGGTACACATATGGTGTATATTTGATGGCCAGTTTAATAAACTGTGATTCTAAGCAGTCCTTGTGCCAACTCTTAGGAGCTTTTGCTATCTTAACCTTTGTTGTGTCTTCCTGTACAACAAAGGCCTTTACTTTCTTATACTGTTTTTGGGAGTTTAACTTTCTAGATCTTGTTAAGTCTACATCCTTTGCACTCTCTTATAGGGATGCCTCTTATTAAGGTGTATCTTGTTAATGGCCAGCTAATGGCTCCTTTAAATTGGGGAAACTTCTAAATTGGTAAATTTTTAGAGAGCTGTCATTCTAAACAGCTGTTTTGTTGGAACCTATGAAAAAACAAATTAAAAG
Source organism: Camelus ferus (assembly GCF_009834535.1). NCBI lineage: Eukaryota > Metazoa > Chordata > Mammalia > Artiodactyla > Camelidae > Camelus > Camelus ferus. The sequence goes on from NC_045732.1 coordinate 40,739,160, forward strand.
GTGGAAAACATATATATATATATAAAAAATATATATATAAATATGTATATAAAACATTTTATATATATATATATATATATAAACCAATATATAAAACAATTAACCTAAAAAGTCCCTTAATTTAAAACAAGCAAAAGTGGCATAGGAAGCCTTATTTGTGGTCTCTGCTTCCCCTCAATGGGCCTTACAGATGCTAATAAAAACATTAGGACAATTAATGTTAATTAGGTTGATTGACAGGGAAGTAAAAAAAAAAAACAAAAACACTGAAGAGAAAGTCTAGAGACTTCTTTCCAAAAAGGTGGAAATTTTAAAGGGACTCAACCCAAAGAGATAAAGAAATCTATAGACAGTTATTAAGAAATGGGATAAGTAAAATGGATGCTAATGGGATTAAAACAAAAGGTTCTGATACAACAATACCTAAGATTGGATGGACCCAAGGGGTACCCTACTGGTCCCTAACATTAAAGGGCCTCAACAAGTCTGCTCTGTTTTACCCCAGTTTAAATATATATATTTATTTATATTTAAAAGTCTGGAAGAAAATTATGCTGAGATACCTCACCAATAATTACTTGGGGCAATTAGTCAAGTTAAAAGATTGACAAAAGGGTCTGAGTCACTTGGCTCAATCCCTCACTGGGGACCCCAGAGCCTTTTACACAAAACAGGTAAAACAGTTGAGGGATAAAAAGTTAGGAAAGTTTGTAGAACTCTTTATAAGACCAAGACTTTTTGATTGGGTCCTAATGTAAACTAACTTTAAAGGTATAAAGGTTGATAGAATTGAGATAAAATTTTATTAAAAAATTGGTATATTTAAATAGGCTTTATATAAGGTGGTTACAACTCTTTTGCCTAAGTATATTGTGGGATAGACATGTTTCACTGGTGAATGCTTCCCCTGCTTGATACTGTAAGATAGAGCACATGAATTTGCCCCTCAGGAAATATTAATTAAACATACTAAGGGAAACAAATAGGGTTACCTGAGCCCATACAATATAAAGTAAAAATGAGAGCTAATATTTGGGGGCTAATAAAAATAACAATAGAGATTTTGCTCTAGGTCTAACCTGTGCACTCAGAGAGTCTTTGTTGAATGTTTTATGCAACACTTTGAAGGTATGAAAAATTAAATCTAGAACACAGAACTCTTAATTTTCAGTTTAGTTGGAAATCTCACCAATATAAAAAGCAAATTAAAGAAAGTGTAGATGGGCAAATTGATCTTTTAATATCATTTAGATAGCAGACCAGTCTTTGGAGAATTAGAAACAACTGTTTTGTCTTGCAATCTCCACAAATCAGAAGTGTAAATACAGCCCACAGTGACCTGAAACTGAGCTTAATTAGCTCAATCAGGTAAAACCTAAAACCAATGGAAAAAGTTGGGGGTGGGGGGAGGCCTTTTTAAACTCAAACCGATGGAAAGGCTCCCTCACCCAAAATCTAATTCATAGTCACCTTAAGGGTTTATCAGAGACAAATACAAATCTTAAAAGTCTTTTCCACCAATAGTAAAGCCTTAGTTATCTGAGCACATAAATTTAACTTATTCCAACTGTTACTTATAAACTAGTAAGTTTATAGTGTAATACCTGATTCATAACTAGGTTTTTGATTCATAACTAGGTAGAATTAAGATATCTAATTTCATCTAGAGTTTTATATGTCTGTGCACAAATTATACATATGAGATGTCTCTACCACTGGGAAATATTATCAAAATTAACATAAAAAAATCTCTAATTGATTTAAAAGTAGGTGCTTACAAATCAAATCCATCTAAATATAAAAGACACTTGACAGAATGAATTTCACGCTCACATGACCAAGGAAATATTCAATATTAAATTCATATCTGATATTAAAGCTAGCTTAAAAGATTGTTGATTACATCAGATAGACATGTCTTGCTTTTATTATACCCAGGTTTACTGAAGGCCAATAAGTTTATGTTATTTCTGTTGCAGAGATGGTCAACAAGAAAACAAATTAACTTGGTATAATTTTCATAAGTTATAAAATAAAAATAAATGAAAGACTTTTCAGGTGAACTCTCCTAGGAATAACTATGTTTTGGCGTATGTCTATCTAAAATAGTTTCTCGAGATTTTTGGTACCTTGAAGCTTTAAATCTTGCTAAGTTAAATGATAAGAATTCATTAAACATCCAGGTCATTTCAGAAAAGATAAAATACTAGAACATTAGTTGCTAAACATGTCTAAATTCACCTACCTTTGTCTCCTTATAAAAGGGAAACTAAAAATGTTTAGGTTTATTAGACACACGACTTGTACAACATTGAGGAAAGAAATTATGCTATGAGAAAATGTAGGTCTCCAGAGGTTATGGAATATTCTAATCAGAAAATGTTGGTATGGGATGGACCTAGAGATTACATACCAAGTGATGTAAATCAGAAAGAAAAAGACAAATATCATAAGATGTCACTTATATGTGGAATCTTAAAACATGATACAAATGAAATTATTTACAAAACAGAAAGAAATTCACAAACATAGAAAACAAACTTATAGTAACCAAAGGGGGAAGAGGGAGGGATAAATTAGAAGTTTGGGATCAGAGATACAAACTACTATATATAAAATAGATAAATAGCAAGGTCCTACTGTATAGCACAGGGAACTATATTCAATATCTTGAAAAAACCTATAATGAAAAACAATATGAAAGTGAATATAAACATATATAACTGAATTACTAGGCTGTACACCAGAAACTAACACAACATTGTAAATCACATATACTGTAATTAAAAAAAAAAAGAAATTGCTGGGATGACAAGCAGTTCATGATTATTTTCTAGTCAGTTCACTAGAGGTTAAGATTTTTAAGGATTAAAATTGTAATGTGTAATTAAAGCTACTAAAAATATTAAGGGAAGCATTTCCAAATGCAAGGAAAGTAGGATGTGTATTTTCAGCAAAAGAAAATGTGAGGAATGGAAATACATTGTGTTAAGGGGAAAGAATTATTTTGTCCTACAGCTTGTTGTTTCTGGATAGAAAAATAAGGGGAAAACTCATGAATACAGAAAGTTATGGAACGTTTTAAAAAGGGAGCTCAGAAAAGGGGTTTTATACATGGTCAGGCTGGGATTAAATTTAATTAGATAAATGGATTTTATTATTAAAAGTAGGCAGGTGCAGGATTGTATTTGTTTCCTCTTTTTGCTAAGAGAACAAAGTTTTCTTGAAATACTGCTTTTGATAATGGATTATGTGGGTTTCTTTGCCTTTAAGTGATCTGTATTGGTTTTTTTTTAAATCTTTTGTCACTTTGGCTAAGTGAATAAGTATTGCTTCACAGTAAGCTTTGGTCTTATTTTGACAAGTGTTTTGAAACCTTTTTGATATTTTTGACAAATTTCTCAAACATCAAATTCCACCTTGATTTCTTTTGACCTCCAGCTAACTCTGGGATGCTTCAAAGAAATCCTGAGGCATTTTAGAGAGAAATATTAAACTAATTAAGTGTATTTGGTATGTTAAATTTTCATGAAGCATTGTCAAGTGATTGAAGATAAAACTTAGGTTAGGTTATATTGCATGGGTAAATGTCTCTAATACAGATATTCCAAATTTTATATGGAATTTTTAAAAATCTGATATGCTCTGGTATATAATGTTATCAGTTATACTTCTAGCTGTTATCTTAAAATGTTGTATGTCACAGAAAAATCCAAGTTTCTTGTCAATTGCATTATAATCAAATCTTTACGCCATTTAAAGTCTTGTCACTTAAAGTCAAATCTTTGTCTTACTCTGGTGCTTTCACAAATTGAAGATCTTCAAGAAGATTCACAGAAAGTACTTTCTGATAAATATATTTCTGATAAATTTTAGATCATATTCTTGAACTGGGTAAGAAATTCAAAATTCTAATGGAAAGCCTGATGACTTCATCCAGATCTACAGAAATTAAATTACATGGGACTGAATAAAAAATAAGTATGATTTATAATTTTGTGAATTTTTTCCTGAAATATGCTGGCTTTTAATCTTTGTTTTCCAGAAAAGCTTTCTTCTTATGCTATAACTACAACAAGCTGAGATAGTATACATTTGTAAATGAAAATGAAACATTGATCTTTTTCTCTCTACCTGATCCTTCCAGAATTTGGCTTCTCCAGCTGGCTCCCCAGTGGACTTGATGGCTTATTATGATCAGACTACAACCTGCTATGCTAATTATTGTTTTAATTTGCTCTCTCATTGTTTTAAAATTATGTATGCCTCGAGCCTCACTCTGCTGCACTATGACTTCATAAACATTACTAGCTGTATTACTTGTATCCTGTATGTTTTATAAGATTGTCATCTCTTGCATTACCCAAAGTATAGCCAGGCCTTTGACAAAATTAATGATGGCTAAATGTCTTGAGGTAATTGATCATATATATAAATATACATAGAATAATTGTAACACTGCAATTTTAGATATGGGAAGAAGCAACAAGGGAAAACATTTCCTGGATCATAATAGACTAGTAAAACAAGCAATCCAGAGAATTTCAGATTATCAACAAGGCCTAATACAATGAAAAAAAAAATTAGCACATTGAGTGGCCTATCAATGGAATCTTTGCCTGATCTAGGAATGAGCCTTCCTAGCGTCGTGGGACAAAACTGGCCATGAAATGCCTCCCAAACATTAGTCAAATAAATAACAGAGGAGACACTGTGGATGAACATTGTTGACTGCCATATCAGTAAACAAAGGATTTTGCAGCCATCAAGCAATCAGCCACTGCAGCCACCCCCAACTCTGTACCCTGAGGGGTTTCAGGATGGAGGAAAACAGGATACTGGCCCTAGATAGTTAAGGCACATATCAAAAGAATGATTTCAATTAGCCCAGACTTTTGCATCTTCCTACAGATATAAAAGTTCTTAATTCATTAACTTGAGATGTCTGGTTTTTGTTAATTAACAGTAATCTTTTGACATTTTGACTGTTTTTTGGTGGGTTTTTTTTTATAAAAACTCCTAGATATCCTGGCTCCTCCCTTACTTCTTTGGAACAGTACTTCAGAGCTATCTGAGAGGCTGTCTCGCAGGCTTAAGTTCTCAAAATGCCCATTAAAAAACATAATTCTCAACTTTTATGTCATGCATTATTTTTTAGTCAACAGCAGCAAGGCAAAAGCAGCAAGTAACAAGTGAGGGAACTCCCATAAGTCCATCTGCTGACTTTACACCAGGAACTCTGCAGGACAGAATGGAGTGGAATGATATATTTAAAATAATGAAAGGGCAGTACCTACAATCAAAATATTCTGCCCAGCAAGGCTCTTGTTCAGAATTGATGGAGATATTAAAAGCTTTACAGACAAGTAAAAGCTAAAAAGGATCCAGCACCACCAAACCAGCTATAGAAGAAATGTTAAAGGACCTTCTTTCTGTAAGCAAAAGAGAAAAGGTCGCAAAAAGAAACATGAAAATTATGAAAGTGAAAAGCTCATTGGTAAAGGCAAACATACAGCAGAGGTAGGAAATCATCCATGCACAAAGCTAGTAGGAAAGTTACAAGACAAAAGTAGTAAAATTTTCTGAACCCACAATAAGCAGTTAAGGGATATACAAAACAATTAGATGTAAAATATGATATCAAAAGCAGTAATTGTGAGAAGAAAGTACAAACACACAGTTTTTATTCATATTTAAAATTAAGAAGTAAAAAATTTGAAACAATCATGTGTATATATAGGTTGCTATACATAAACCTCATGGTAACCACAAACCAAAAATTGATAATAGATTTGCATACACATAAAAAAAGAAATCTAAAGATAACAATAGACAGTCATCAACTCACAAAAAAAAGAGAACAAAGAAGAAAGAAGAAAAAGATTGTCAAAAACAACACAAAAACAATGAACAAAGTGGCAATAAGAACATACATATAAATAATTACTTTCAATGAAAATAGACCTAATTCTCCAACAAAAAGAATGGATAGAAAAACAAGACCTGTATATATGCTGCCTATAAGTGACTCACTTCAACACTAAAGACACACATAGACTGAAAGTGAAGGAATGGAAAAAGGTATTACATGCAAATGAAAATCAAAAGAAAGCTGGGGTTGAAAAACTTATATCAGATGAAATATACTTTAAAATAAAGGCTGTTGTAAGAGACAAAGAAGGACATTATATAATGATCAAGGGATCAATTCAACAAGAAGATAAAACAATTGTAAATATATATTCACCCAACAAGGATCACTTATATAGAGAGAGCAAATATTAACAGGTATAAAGGGAGAAATTCACAATAATACAGATATAGTAGGGATCTCTAACACCACACTTACGTCAGGGATAGAGCACCCAGACAGAAAATCAATAAGGGAACACTGGTCTTAAATGATACATTAGATGAGACTGATTTAGATGAGATTGATTTAGTAGATACATAAAGAATATTTCATCTAAAAGTATCATAATATACATTCTTTTCAAGTGCACATGGAACATTGTCTAGGACAGATCACATGCTGGACCAGAAAGAAAGCCTCAGTAAATTCAAGAAAATTGAAACCATATCAAGCATATTCTCCAACCACAATGCTGTGAGACTAGAAATCAACTATATGAAAAGAACTTCAAAAAACATAAACATGTGGAGGTTAAACAATATAATACTGAAGAAATTAAGGCAGAAAATACCTGAAAACAAGTGAAAACAAAATCACAGTAATCCAAAATCTATGGAATGCAGCAACAGTAGTTCTAAGAGGGAGGTTTATAGTTGTACAAGCTATACAAGCTTACTCTAGGACTCAAGAATAATCACAGAAACCTAAGCATATACCTAAAGGAACTAGAAAAAGAAGAACAAACAAAACCCAAAGTTAGTAAAAGTAAAGAAACCATAAAGATCAGAGCAGAAAGAAAGAAAATAGAGAGTAAAAAAAATTAGAAAAGATCAATGAAACTAGGAGCTGATTTCTTGAAAATAAGAACAAAATTGATAAACCTTTAGCCAGACACATCAAGAAAGGAAAAGAGGGTCCAAATCAATAAAATCAGAAATGAAAAAGAAGTTACAACCTACACTACAGAAACACAAAAAATCATAGGAGACTACTATGAACAACTAAATATCAATAAAATGGACAATTTAGAAGAAATGGACAAATTCTTAGAAAGGCACAATCTCCCAAGACTGAATCAGGAAGAAATAGAAAATATGAGCAGACAAATCACCAGTAATGAGACTAAATCAGTAATTTTAAAACTCCCAACAAAAACCCAGGATCAGATGGCTTCACAAGTGAGTTCTAACAAACATTAAAAGAAGAGTTAACACTTATCTTTCTCAAATTATTCAAAACATTTCAGAGGAAAGAATACTTCCAAATTCATTGTATGAGGCCAGCATCATCCTGATACCAAAACCAAAGATATCACAAAAAAAGAAAATGACAGGCCCATATCACTGATGAACATACATGCAAAAATCCTCAACAATATACTACCAAACCAAATTCAACAAGATATTAAAAAGGTCATACACCATGATCAAGTGGGTTTTATCCCAGAGATGCAAGGATTTTTTAATATTTACAGATCAATCAATGTGATATACCACATTAACAAATTGAAGAATAAAAACCAGATGATCAGCTTAATAGTTGCAGAAAACCCTTTTAATAAAATTCAACATCCATTTATGATAAAAACTTTTCAGAAAGTGAGCATAAGGGGAGCATACCTCAATCTAATAAAGGCCATATATGACAAACCCATAGCTAACATCATACTCAACAGTGAAAAGGTATATCAGAAATTGACACATTGTAACTGTACTTCAATAAAAAAAATTTTTTTAGACAGTGAAAAGCTGAAAGCATTTTGTCTGAGATCAGGACCAAGACAATTACACCCAGCTTCACCACTTCTATTCAACATGGTTTTAAAAGTCCTAGCCACAGCAATTAGAGAATACAAATAAATAAGAAGAATCCAAATTGGAAAGGAATAAGTAAAACTGTCAGTGTTTGCAAATGACATGATACTATACATAGAAAACCCTAAGACACCACCAGAAAACTACCACAGCTCATCAATCAATTTGGTAAAGTTGCAGGATACAAAATTAATATACAGAAATCTGTTGCATTTCTATGCACGAAGAGCAAAGTATCAGAAAGAGAAATTAAGGAAACAATCCCATTTACCATCACATCAAACAGAGTAAAATACCTAGGAATAAACTTACCTAATGAGGAAAAAGACCTTTACTTCAAAAACTATAAGACACTGATGAAAGAAATTGAAGATGACAGAAACAGATGGAAAGATATACCATGTTCTCGGATTGGAAGAATCAATATTGTTATAATGACCATACTACACAAGACAGTCTACAGATTCAATGCAATCCCTATCAAATTGTCAATGAAATTTTTCATAGAACTAGAGCAAATAATTGCAAACTTTGCATGAAAACACATAAAACCCTAAATAACCAAAACAATCTTGAGAAAGAAGAACGGAGCTGGAGGAATCATACTTCCTGACTTCAGAATACACTGCAAAGCTACAGTAATCAAAACAGTATGGTCCTGGCACAAAAACAGACACAGGTCAATGGAATGGCATAGAGAGCCCAAATATAAACCCATGTGCTTATGGTCAATTAATCTATGACAAAGGAGGCAAGAATATGCAATGGAGGAAAGACAGTCTCTTCAATAAGTGGTGCTTGGGAAACTGGACAGTTACATGTAAAAGAATGAAATTAGAACATTCTCTGACACCATATACAAAAATAAACTCAAAATGGATTAAAGACCTAAATGTAAGATCAGATACTATAAAAGTCCCAGAGGAACACATAGGCAGAACACTCTGACATAAATCACAGCAATGTTTTTTTGGATATGTCTCCTAAAGGAAATAAAAGCAAAAATAACAAATGAGACTTAATTAAACTTTAAAACTTTTGCACAGGGAAGGAAACCATCGACAAAATGAAGACAATCTACTGAATGGTAGAAAATACTTCCAAATGATATGACTGATTAGAGGTTAATATTCCAACATATATAAATAGTTTATGTAGCTCAACAACAAAAAAGCAAACAACCCAAATGAAAAATGGGCAGAAAAACTGAATAAACATTTTCCAGAGAATAAATGCATATGGCCAACAGGCACATGAGAAGATGCTCAACATCGCTAATTATCAGGGAAATGCAAATCAAAACTACAATAAGACATCACCTCACACCTGTCAGAATGGCTCTCATTAAAAAGAACACAAATAACAAATGTTGGCCATGATGAGAAGAATAGGGAACCCTTGTACACTGATGGTGGGAATGTAAATTGGTGCAGCCACTATGGAAAACAGTACGGAAGTTTCTCAAAATACTAAAAACAGAAGATCATGTGACCCAGCAATTCCACTCCTGGGTATATATCCCTGAAAAAAATCCCAAAAACTCTAATTCAAAAAGATACATGCACCCTATTGTTCATAGCAGCATTATTTACAATTGCAAAGTTATTAAAGCAATCTAAATGTCCATCAATAGAAGAACAGATAAAGAAGATATTATATATATAATATTATATATAATTATATATACATAATGGAATACTACTCAGTCATAAAAAAGAATGAAATGTTCCCATTGGCAACAACACGGATGGACTTGGAGGTCATTATGCTAAATTAAATAAGTCAACAGAGAAAGACAAATATTGCATGATATCACTTATATGTGGAATCTAAAAAGTAAAACAAACTAGTGACTATAACAGAAAAGAAACAAACTCACAGGTATAGAGAACAAAATAGCAGTTACCAGTGGGGAAAAGGAAGGGAGAGGGGTAAGATAGGGGTAAGGAATTAAGAGGTATATGCTACTATGCATAAAACAAATTAGCTACAAAGATATATTATATAACAGGGAATATAGTCAATATTTTATAACTGTAAATGGAACATAATCTTTAAATTTGTGAATCACTATGTTGCAAACCTGAAACTTATATAATGTTGTACACCAACTATACCTCAATAGGAAAACAAAAGACATACAGATGGTCAACAATTACATTAAAAGGTGCTTAACATCACCAGGGAAATTTCAAATCAAAATCTCAAGGAGGTGTTACTTCACATCTGTTAAGATGTCTTTTAAAAAAAAAAGATAACAAATGTTGGCAAGAATGTGGAGAAAAGGGAGCCCCTGTCCACTGTTGGTGGGAATGTAAATTTGTACAGCAATTATGGAAAATAGTATGGAGGTTTCTCAAAAAGTTAAAAATAGAACTACCATATGACCAGCAATCCTACTCTTAAGTATATATTCAAAGGAGACAAAATCATCTCAAAGAGGTATCAACACTCTCATGTTCATTGCTGCATTATTCATGAAGGCCAAGATATGGAAAAACACAAGTACTCATTGAAGAATGGATGGATAAATAAGATGTGATACATATATATGAATATTATTCAATGATGAAAAATAAAGAAATTCTGCCTTTTGTGACAACATGGGTGAAACTGGAGCACATTACACTAAGTGAAAGAAACTAGACAGAGAAAGACAAATATTGTATATCCTCACTTACAGGTGAAATCTAAAAAAAAAAAAAGAAACTCACAGAAACAGGGAGTAAACCAGTGATTAATGGGGTTGGGAGGCTGGGAAAATGGGGATATGCTGGTCAATGGCTACAAGCTTTCAGTTATAAGATTAATAAATTCTGAGTATCTAATGTACAACATGGTGATTCTAGTTAATAACATTATAATGTATATTTTAGGTTTCTAAGAGAATAGATCTTAAACATTCTCACCTCCCCTACAAAAAAACCAACGTTAACTGATGGATGTGTTAATTAATGTGATTGTGTTAATCATTTCACAACATTTATGTTTAGCAAATCATCATGTTGTTCACTTTAAATACATATGATTTTATTTGTTGATTATACCTCAAGAAAGCTGAGGGGGAATAAAGTCCATTTTAACACAAAAAAGAAAAGATTCTCAGTTGATATCTGTTTTTCTTTCAGCCCCATAAGTATGTCATTTCACTGTCTTCTGGCCTCCAAAATTTCTGCTGAGAAACTGGGTAATGATCTTATTGAAGATTCCTTGTATGTGATGAGTTGCTTTTTACTTTCAAAATTCTGTCTTTAGCTTTCCACAATTGAATTATATTTCTTGGTACGAATTTCTTTGTGTTTATCTTAATGAACATTTGTTGACCTTCTTGAATTTGTAGTCATGTCTTTAAATTTGACAAATTTTTATCCATTATTTCTTCAAATAATCTCTATGTCGCCTTCTCTTGTCTCCTTCTGGGACTCCCATAAATTGTATATTGGCCTATTTTATTATGCCTCGTAAGTCCCTTAGGATCTCATTATTGTTTTCATTCATTTTTTATTTCTGCTCCTGAGGCTCACTAATCACAAAAGTCCTATCTTTAAGCTCACTGATTTTTCCTTTTACCTGCTCAAGTCTGCTGTTGAACTTCTCTAGTTAATTATTTTATTCAGTTATTAATTTTCAGCTCCAGAATTTTTATTTTCTTCTTATGGTTTCTCTTTGTTGATATTCTTATTTCAATCATACATCATTGTCCTGATTTCCTTTAGCTCTTGTCTTTTTTTTTTTTTTTTAGCTTTTTGAGCATATTTAAGTCAGTTGTTTTAAAGTCTTTGTCACGTAAATCTGTTGTCTGTGTGTCTTCAGGGATAGTGTCTGGCACTTCATTTTATCCCTTTGAATGAGCCATGTTTTCCTGTCTCTATGTATGCCTTGTGATTTTGTTGCTGCTGCTGTTGAAAACTGGACATTTGTAAAATCTGCCAACCGTCTCAGTTTTTGCAGACTGGCTCTATGCTGGGGAAGTCCTTCACTAATTAACTAGGCCTTGATTCTGAGCCTTCTGACAAGCATGAGGAGAAAGCTTACTATCTTCTTAGGCCTTTATTTTGAACATGTGTCTTGCCTCAGCCTGTGTGTGGATTTTTTTATTTTCCCATTTACTCAATTGCTTTTAAATATCATTAATTTCTGAAAGAATCTTTCCTCAAAGACTTTGATAGTCTGTTGTGTGTTTCCACTTGTCAGTATTCCTGCAGCCCTCCCAAGGTATCCTCACTACTTCTCCTATCCAAGAACAAATTTGAGCAAAACAGAGAATAGTTCTTTAGATAGCCCCCAAACCAGCTAAATTGTGGCAAATAAAGTCTGCTCTACTCCTTCCAGTTTAAAGGAGGAAACTGGGAAGTGAACTTCTGCTTCCTCCATACCGGAACATTTCCATTCCAAGGAGAGTGTGGCATAAAAAGCAAACAAATACACCATGGAAATTCCTACCATTTTGAATGTGGCTTTTTCTTTATTGGGCAATCACTTGAATATTGTAGGACTTTGATTGTTTTCCAGAACTCCTATAAAGACATTTTTGTCAGTCTCTAGATTTTTTAAGTGTTTCTGTGGAAGAACCAGGGCCTGGAGCTTCCCAGTCCATCATTTTGTTGATGTCACTCAGGCTTATGTCTATTAAGGAAATAATATGAATAATTAATAACCTTCCAAAACAGAAAGCACCAGATCCAGATGGGTCCCCTGGTGTATTCTACCAAATATTTAAGGAAGAGTTTGTACTAATTGTCTATAATTTGTTCCAAAAAATAGAAGCATAGGAAATTCTAACTTATTCTATGAAGTGAGCATTAACCTAATACCAAACCAGACAATGACATTATAAGAAAGAAAAACTACAAATCAATATATCTCATGAACATAGAATCAAAAATCCCCAACAAAATACCAGCAAACAGAATCCGGCAACGTATAAAAAGAATTACACACTGTAACCAAGTTGAATTTATTCTAGGCATACAAGGCTGCTTCAACTAATTAAATCAATTTATGTAACCCATCATATCAGCTGGCTAAAAAAATCAAACAACCTTATCAATAGATGCATAAAATGCATTTAATAAAATTCAACACCCATTTAGGATGAAAACTCTAAGCAAACTGGGGATAGAGAGGAAGTTCCTCAACTTGATAAAGAACATCTACAAAAATGTCCATAGTTAACATCATACTTAATGGCAAGAAACTAGATGCTTTCCCTCTAAGATCAGGAAAAAGGCAAGGATGTCCTCACTCACCACTCTTATTCAGCATCATACTATAAGTCCTAGCTAATGCAGTAAGAAAAGAAAAGTAAATTTAGGTATACATATTGGAATGGTAGATCTAAAATTGGTTTTGTATTTTGTTTTTACAAATAGCATAATTATCTATGTAAAAATCCCAAAGAATCAGCAAAAACTTATCCTGGAAAAAAATGATTATAGCAAGATTGTACAATACAAGGTTAATATACAAAAGTCAGTTACTTTTCTAAGCACCGGAAATGAACAATTGGAATTTGAAATTAAAAGCACAACACCATTTACTTTAGCACCAAGAGAAATTAAATACTTAGGTGTAAATCTAGCAAAATATGTACAAGATCTATAAAAAGGAAACTACAATGCTCTGATAAAAGAAATCATAGTGAGAAATCAAGTAACATGTCATCTGTAGATTGCAAATACCCTTTATCAGACTGAAATCAAGTTTGCCAAGAATTTTAATCCTAAACAGGTATTTATCAATTTATCAGTTCTTTTGGCACATATATTGAGATGGCCATTTTTGCTTTATTATGTTAATGCAGAGAATAGCAATAATTTAGTTTTTAAGATTAAATTTATTGAGGTATCATTTACATACAGGATAATGTAGCCATTTTACATTTACAGTTTAATGAGTTTAACAATACGTACACCCATAAAACAGCCACCTCAATCAAGATGTAGAATTTCTATCACCCAAAATATTCCCTCATGCTCCAAGCCCTAGGCAACAACTTATCTTCTTTCTCTCAAAAAACTTGTTTTTGTCATTTCTAGAATTTCATATAAATAGAATTATAAGCCATATATTCTTTTGAGAGTGGCTTTTTAACTCATCATAATGTATTGGAGATTTCTCCATGATTTTCCGCACATATTTATTGCTGTTTATTGCTGAGTAGTTTTACATTATATAAATATACTATAATGTTTATCCATTCACCTGTCAAAAAGTGTTAAACTCTTTTCCAGATTGAAGGCTATTGTGAACAAAGCTTCTACGAAGATTCCGTACAAGTCATTTGTGGATATGTGTTTGAAATAAATGAATGAATACCTAAGAATGAGATTGTTGAGTTATATATTAAGTATATATTTAAACTTATGATATTTCCCAATTGTTTGCCAATGTAGCTATAACATTTTGCACTCCCACCAGCAATGTATGAGAGTTTCACTTGTTCTGCAACATCACCAGCACTCATAATTTTCAATCTTTTAATTTTATTCATCCAGTGGTTGTGTGGTGGTCTATTAGTGTGGTTTTAATTTTCATTTCCCTAATAGGTAGTAATGTTAAACATCTTTCATGTGCTTGTTGAACATTTGTACATCTCCTTTCGTGACGTGTTCGTTCAAATATTTAGCTCAATTTTTAACTTATTTTTAATTTAATGTGGTAAATTTTATTTTTTGCTGTACAGTTCTACAGATTTTAACAAATAGATTCTTATAACCATACTCACATTCAAGAAACAAAACTGTTACATTACCTCATCATTTTGTGTTCCATCAGAAAATTCCATCATACTGACCCTTTGTAGTCAAACCCTTAATCTCTAGCAACTTGTTATCTGTTCTCCATCCTACATTTTTGTTTTCCAAAATGTCATATTGTATGATTTGGAACCTAGCTTCTTTTACTTAGCTTTGCTTATCCCAGATGTTAATTGGGTTTGTGTGTTCTTATTGTTGATTTTTAAGAGTTCTTTATATATTCTGGATTCTTTTGTCTAATATATATTGCAAATATGTACTCTCAGTCTGTGGTTTTACTTTTAATTTTCTTCATAGTATCTTTCAAAGAGCATAAATTTGTAATATTGATAATATCCACTTCATAAATTTACCTTTTATAATTCATGTTTTGGTTTTGTATTGATAAACTTTTTAGGTTGTGTGCATGTCTTGGTTATGGTGAATAATACTGCAATGAACTTGGGAGTGCAGATACCTCTTTAAGACAGTGATTTTGTTTCCTTCAGATATATACCCAGAAGTGGAACTGCTGGATCAAATGGTGGTTCTATTCTTAATTTCTGAGGACTTTCCATACTGTTTTTCATAGCAGTTGCAACATTTTACATTCCCAAAAACAGTATGCAAGGGTTTCAGTTTCTCAACATCTTCAACAACACTTGCTGTCCGTCTGTCTGTGTCTGTCTCTCTCTCTCTAAATATATATGTGTGTATAAATATATATATACATATATATAAAAAACCTCATTGTGATATTGTGACCAATAGCCATCCTATCCTAACAGAAGTGAGGTGATATCCCATTGTGGCTTTGATTTACATTTCCCTGATGATTAGTGATGTTGGGCATATTTTTTTAATATGTCTCTTGGTCATTTGATATCTTCTTTGAAAAAATGTCTATTCAAGTCCCTAGCCCACTTTTAAATCTGGTTATTAGTTTGCTTTTTGTTTTGTTTGCTGTTGAGTTGTTGGAGTAGCTTGTGTATTTTGGATATTAACCCCCTATTAGATATACGGTTTCCTATTCTGTAGGTTGCCCCTTCACTCTGTTGACTGTTTCTTTAACTTGCATTCCTGGAATAAACCTTTCTTGGTCATGATGTATTATCCTTCTCATATGTCATGGGGTTCAATTTGCAAATAGTTTACTTATGATTTTTGCATGTTCATGAAAGTTTATAACTTATATTTTTTTACTTGTACTTTCTTTGTCAGGTTTGATATGAGGGTAAATCTGACCTCATAACACAATTTGCAAAGTTTTTCTTCATCTTTATTATATTCGCTGAAAGAATTATATAACAGGTAAATATTTCTTTCTAAATTGTTTCAGAGAATCTGCTAGTGCATTCATCTACATCTGAGTCTTCTTGGTAGAAAATTCAGTTACCATATTCAATTTATTTAACATATAGAGAATTAATCACACAGTTAATTTGATTTTGTGTCTGTTTTGATAAGCTGTATTTTTTAAGAAAATTGATCATTTTATTGAAGTTATCAGTTTTACAAGCATAAATTTGTTCATCATAAGTACTTCTTATTTACTTCTTTTATTTGAATTGGGTAAAAGTTACTATTTTTGGTCTACAATTCTTTTCAAGATAATTAATATTTTAATGTAATATTAAATGTAAGGAGTCAAAAGTAATGCAAAAATAATCCATGATGAGCAAAATACCAACATTTTAAATAAAGACAGGATCTGACCTTGTACTTGTGTGATGTGGACTTACTCACCTCACCCTGATCCTGGGTCTGTGGGGTCCTGTCTTTGTTATTTTTTTAATGTATTTATTAATAGGCTTTATTTTTTAAAGCAGTTTTAGGTTCACTGCAATATATGAGTTTCTGTTGTTTTATATCCTTGCCAGCACTTAGTATTGTGAGGTGTTTTTTTTCCTTGCCTTAGTTTGGTTTTGTTTCCTAAATAGATGTATAGTGTATCTCATTGTGATTTTAATGTGCATTTCTAAAATGAAATAAAAATTGCATAACCCAGAATGTGGTCTTTTTTGGTAATTGCTTCAGGTGCACTTGAAAAGAATGTGTATCCTGCTATTATTTGGTGTCGGGCTTTATAGATGTCGTTTAGGTCAAACTGCTTAATAGTGTTGTTCAAATCTCCCACATCCTTATGCATTTTTCAACTAATTGTCTTACCAGTTACTGAGATAAATAAGTTAAAATCTCTACTTATGATTCTGAATTTATGTCTCTTTTTATTTCTATCAATTTTTGTTTTATATATTTCAAACCTGTGATAATGAGTGCATATAAATTATAAATACTATATCTTACAATTGAATATATCCCTTTATCATTATAAAATGTTCTTCTTTATCATTGATAATACTTCTTGATTCAAAGTCTGTTTTGTCTAGCATTAATACAAGGACACCATACATCTTTTTAGTTTAAAATATATATGTAAATATGCATTTTAAAATAAAATATGTATAATTGAAGTCTATCTTTTTTAGTCTTTTCACTGAATTGTGAAGTCTATTTTTATTTACTGTAATGAGGACATGGTTCAGTTTAAGTCTAATATCTTGATACTACATTTCTATCTGTTTTATCTGTTCTTTGTATCTTTAGTTCTCTTTCTCTGCCTTCTGGATTAATTAGTATTGTATTGTTTCATTTTCTCCCCTTTATTATATTTTTAGTTATACAATGTTGTATTATTATTATTATCATATTTACCCTTGATATTACAATATGCATTCTTGACTTATATTCTACCTTAAATTATTAAACACTTCCCAAAGAATGAAAAAAATCATAAAACCAGTTAACTCCATTTATCTCCTTGACACATTATACACTATTTTAAAAATACTTCTTACTTCTACCTACTATAGATCCCATAGAATGTAATTAATATTGTTGCAACAGTCAGTATTCTTTTATATTTACTCGTGTGTATTTTCCAAGAAAACTTTGATCTTTTCTACAATATTGTTTGTCCACATAGGTTCTTTTTACTTTACCTTTAAAAAACATCCTTTAATAGTTTTGTTGTTTGAGTTCCCTGTCAATAAATTGTATCAGTAGTTGTCCAAAAAAAGTCATGATTTTATCTTCATTTTTGAAGAACATTTTGGCTATGTACGGAACACTAGCTTGGGATATTTTTCTAACTGCTTTAAAAAGACGTCACATTATCTACTAGCTTCCATAGATTCTTCTCAAAGTTCATTTATAAGACATATTCTTGCTTCCCTTAAAAATAAGAATTCTCTCTCGATGCTCCTGATATTTGTTCACTTCCATTGTTTTTCAACAGTTTTCCCATGGTGTACCTAGGTCTACTTTTCTTTGTGTTTTCCCTAATTGCTATTCTCTGAGCTATTAGAATCTATCAATTAATACATTACATCATTTGACTTTCTGCAATGTGTTTCTAACACTTTATAATATTATTTCCACTATTTTGGGTGCCTTTGCCTCAGTTGGTATGTTCTAGTGATCTGTCTTTGAACTCAATATTGCTGTTTTCTAGAACTAAAAAATGCAACACTTGAAGTATTCACTATATATATTTAACAGTAGACTGGATATGCAGAAGACGGGGTTATTTGAAAGATGCTGTGGTTTAAGGGTTGATGAATCGCTCTGGTCTAGTATATGTAGGTTTAGAAATTTGGAGCTTTATGAGGTTAAAAAAAAAAAAAACTCCTAAGCTTCCAGAGTTTAATACTTAATGACTTCCTGGGTCTTAAGCATCCGGGTACCCATGATGCTAAAATGCAGTGGATCCTGCATCCTATATCTTACCTCATAGGAGCTCTGTGGTATTTTCAGTAACAAAGATATACTGGCCCAGGACATCTGAACTTTCTAACTCTAGAGGCCCAGCGTACTATGGCTTTAAAATGCTGCAGCCAGAACTGTATAGATTCAGGTTCTAGAGTCCAAATCTCTCTGGTCTACAACTCCAGTATTCTTGTTGCCAATAGATGCAACCAATGTTTCAGGTTCCTGTCCCATCCCAGAAAGAATTCAGAGACAAGAATTAGAGGTTAAAAAAAGGTAAAGTGAAGATTTATTAAAGGATCAATAGTACACTCTTAGGGGGAGAGCATGCAGGCTCAGGTGAGCAGCTGCCCTGAGTTTCTTTGGCAAGTTAGCTACATAGGGTGTAAAAATGAAAGGGTGGAATATTCACTGGGGAGGGAAGGGTTTGGGGTCCTATTCCCTGATTATCATCCCAACTCCACCTTCCCAAAGGGAGGAGGGATTTTGGTCCTTATTTAGCCTGGATCGAAAGTGTCATGGCCAGTGGATGATGGGTACTTCTGATCTGCAAGTGTACTTTTATTGACATGAGGGAATAACGAACAAAAGGTTACATTCGGACACTAGAAATTCCTGCTTTTTCTCACATTCTTTGTTCTTCTCCAGGCCACTAGTCACCCCAAAAAGCACGATCCCTTCTCAGCCCCAACATTCCTGCTTTTCTTTCTCTGCCTAGGGGTCCCTGCTGCTTCCATGATATGTGGTTTCCTTCATTTGGCCTGTACCTCTCCTATCTGCCCAATTCCTGCCATTTGCTCAGTGTCCCCCTTTCTCTGCTCATATCTAGCTATCTGCCTGCTCTAAAATTCTGATTCAAGGGTGCTCTGGTAGAAGGGGTATTGATTGAAGCCTAGATGGAACCAGGACTCTATGGTTTGTAAGCACCATAATACCAGTGCACTGTATTTTTCTGCCTTTGTAGTCAGAAACCAAACCAAAACAAACCTGTGGCCCCTTGATGCTTCAGAGACCAGAGTGGCTCAAGTTTTACTGTTTTTGATGCAGGTTTTCTGATGGCAGACTACTCTAGCTCAAAGGTTCTATGACTCTGGGCCCTTATGAGACCTAGGGGTTTGTGGTTGAGGCGCTCGATGGTTCCAACCCCACAGTCCTATGCTTCAGCGTTCCTAGGATTCTGTGGCTCCAGGTCTACATGACTCCTGATACATAAGGCGCCAGGACGCTAAGGTAGGCCTAGACCTATGAGGTGCAAGGGTGATGGGATGGCAGGGTGTCTGTCCCAGGGAACCACTGCTCCAGCACTCTGCGCTTTCTGACCTTTCTCAAACAAGAGCTAGGAGAGATCCCCAGGGTCCCTGTTACCTGCTTCAGCTTGGTACCGAACATGGAGCCGCTCACGTCAATAACAAACACCACGCTTTTCTCAACAGCTGGGAGGCCTCTGGGGGCCAAGTAATGAATAAAATAGCCGTCGTAAATCTGGACAAAAAGAAGGGAAACGAACAAGAACTGTGAAGTCAGTCTAAATCAGGTTCTCTCTTACTCTCCTGCATAACACCCTGCTCTTTTCCTTCCTAGGCCTGTCACTGTGGCTATTGACTAGGCATTTGTGCAACCGTTTGTCCATTGTCCATCTCCTCCACCAGAACTGTCTCTCTGCTGGTCAGGCTGCCAGCCCACAGCCTGCCCCTGAGCTGTGGACTGAATGAGACTGGCTTGTGGCCCGAGGCGCCAAGGACCAGGATCTCTGCAATATGTGAGTTCCTGTCTGGGAGAGCTGGGCTTGCACAGTCTTGAGGGCCCCGAGGGACATTTTGCCTGGGCTCCAGGAACCGTAAGTATTGTTTTAACCTCCCTGTATAGAGTGAGCCTGAGGCCCAGCCTCATGGCTGCCAGGGCCTGGGAGTTTGCAGGGCCTCCCTCTCCTCCTTAAACCTCCTTGCTGCTGTTGCTGGGCAGAGCAGGGAGGGGAGGAGGGAGCAGAGGCTGAGTGAGCTGTTTATTCAGAGGGGATTGGTTAGACCAGGTGCAGATGCCTTGGGCAGTCGGGGATGTGATTGGCTGCTGGCCCCCTCCCCCCACTGCATCTCTGCCTCTGCAGAGCCTGGAGCCTGGGACAGCTGAGGGAAGGGGAGAGGGGAGCTGGGAGGGCCCCCGGGACCAGTGTCAGCTCAGCTAGGCAAGTAAGTATAGGCTTGCTGAGGGTCTGTGCTGCCCACAGCCTGAAGGAGGCTCTGCCCTGGCTCACCAGCTTCTTCTCCTCTCTGCCACTCAGGCATTCTCTGATCACAAGGCTGGACACACCATCTCCTCCTCTCTTGGAGGGCAAGTGGCGGGGCAGGCTGTGGAGAGGAGAAGGAGATGGTTATCCAGGGCAGAGGCACCTTGCTCTTCCTCTCCACCTCAGCCATCGAATCAATTCACAGGTGCCTGCGTGGGCTCGGTCTCCACTTTCTCCCGGCGCTCTACAGCAGTTCCCCGAGGCCTGGGTCAACCATCCTGCAACTGCCCCCAAAAAGGCAGAGCCCAGCTGCCCTTCTGTGTACTTCCCATACCTGGGTAGGTGAGCGCTTCTGGGAAAAATCACATTCCTATTTTTCCACGGTCCCACGTCACCAGCGGCCCCACACCTCACATCCTGTAAACCAGAGGCATGACCCAGGTCACCAACCTCTCACACTCCCCTCAGCTGTCATGCCACTCCAGTCTCAGGAAATGCCTCCCCTCCCTCCTCATGACGAAAATTAAGGGCAGCAGGTCATGTCCCTTGGACTGCCCACCCCACCCCTGCGCAGACTCCACATACCCATAAGCCTCTTCCCTCTACCGCAAGACAAAACAATCCTGCCCTAACCCCTTGCACTCCCAGCCTCCCATGCCTCTGCCACCAGCCAGACTCCTCTCAACCCAGCCCACACACCAGACTGGGTCTTCTTTACAATAGAAAACCCTGTGTGTCTCCTCCATCCACTAAGACAAGTCCCATTGATCTCAACCCCACCCAAACTTCAAACCAGCTCCTTTCCTCCCGGTAGCGGTCATTACCTGGGCAGCTGCAATGTTCTCCTCACCTCCACTTCACTCCTCTGCCCACTGCAGAGTGGATCCCACCCCCAACGCTGATCCTTCTCTCAGCAAAGGCTGCAATGACCAGTTGGTTTCCAAACACCATTTCAGTTCTCATCACACTGCACCTCACTGATGTATTTCACAGTGGGCAATCGCTTTTGGTCCTCAGAGGACTCTTTTCCCCTGGAATACTGAGATGGTGAACTCTCCTATTCTCCTCCCAGCTCTCTGGTTCGTCTGATTCCGTGTCTTTCTTGGGCTCCATTTCTCCCCCTGTCTCATAAGCAGCGTTGCCTAAAAATTTGCAGTCACGACATGCAAAGAAAACGACTACCTCTGCGCAGCACAATGGAGGGAAGTGGTGGGGATTTAGAGCCCTGAACAGGCTGTTGTTGGGGCCGGATACCCCGGGGGCTGAGGAGCGCAATAGCTCCTGGACCGGGAAGCTCTGCCTCATCAGCCGCCATCCTGGATCTGCCCCTCTGGCTCTGAACATGCTCCCTGGGTCGCGTCCCCAGCTCTCTTTTGGGTTCAACCACTGAATCTCCACTGGTGGGTCGGCAGCTCTTTCATTAGTCCAATGCTCTTCACCCTTGCTCCTCCGCAACTTCAAACGCACTCACCATTGGACCTGTTCCCTTGGATGACTAAGATGCCTCCAACGTATCCTGCACAAACAATAAATTCATGGCCATCTCCCATCCCGCCCTTGTGTGTCTTTGTCATTTAGAGGCACCATCACCCACATGGCCACTCCAGATACAAACCCGTGTCACCCCTGAATCCTCCTGTGTCCCTCACTCCCCACATCCAACCAGCCACAAATTCCTGCTGGTTTTATCTGCTGGATATGTCTCAGGTCCACCCCCCTCCTTACTCCGTTGCAGACTAACAAAGCCCAGATTCAGGGCCTCTTTCTCTCTGGTTTCCCTGCTTTATTGGGGCCCCTCCCATCCATGCATCTTTGCAGCAGCTGCTCAGTCTGCTCTTTCTAAACACAAACCTCATGACGTCGTTTCCTCTCATGGCTTCCTGGTCATGTTCAAGATAAATTCTATGTTCCTCTTCAAGCACCTGCAGGGCTCATGGCCTTCAGTCTCACCTCTTACCATTTCTTGGGCCTTAAGTCAATGCTCCAGGAACTCCCACCCACTTGTGTTCCCCTACACACCTCTGGATAGTTCGAGCCTCCGTTCTTTGTACCATGCAGCACTTGCTTTACTAGAATGCCTTTGTCTTCTGGTAGCCCCCTTCCCAACTTGGTATACTTCTTTGAATTCTTTAAGGCCCAGGTCAGTCTTTACTTCCTCCAGGGAGCCATCCCTGACCTCCTTGACCCTCACGATGGCTTCCATCATACCTAGTGTTGTCATTGAGAAAGTACTTCATCTTGGGTCACGATTGATTGTCTCTCTCTGTTTCGCCTGGAGACAGTGAATAGGGTGTGTGTGTGTGACTCACTTCAGGGCTCCAGACATCAGCCAGCAGTGGGCCTGACAGACAGGATTAGGTGCCCGGGCAGTGGATGTGCTAGGCCTTGGAAGATGGGCATACTCCAGTAGGAATGGGAGGTGAATTGAGGGGTTCTTGGTGTGGGGGATGCAGGAGTCAGAGCACACAGTGGGTGGGAGTATCAGTTGTACTATTTAATGCTTAAATTCCATCCATTCTATCTGTACTTCTACTCCAGGCGATGGTGGGAGAGGGAAAGAATGAACAAGCAGCCAGATACCTCAGTACACACACACACACACACACACACACACACACACAGAGCAGAACAGCAGGTTAAGGCCCCTGCTGCCACCTACTGGCATGATACCCTCAGCTCCTAGAGGGTGAATTCCTTTTATTCCCCCTCCACAACAGGCCTCTGTCATACCTCTGTGCCTCTGCACAGGCCATTCCCCTCTCTCTGCATGCCATTCCCTTCACCCTATCCACCCAGGTGGAGGTAAAGTCTACCCGTTTTTCCCATCCTAACTTAAAGGCAACTGCTTCAGAAGGGCTTTAGTGGAACCCTCCCCAGTGGTATTCACGTATAACCCCTTACAGATTTCATCACAGCACCTAGAGTATGCTATGGCTGCTACATCTCTATGGATCAGGCTGCCTCAGGATGGGACATTCCAGTAGGAGAGAAGGGACTGTTTCCAGCTCATTTCTGAGTTCGCAGAGTCACTGGGGACAGGACTGGGCGAGGGTAGCTTTCTGCGTGGTGGAGATGAGTCCACATACGAATGAATGAATAAGTAACTACACGAGGAGAGGTGTAACCAAAGCACTGTATTTGCCCAGAGCAGAGAGAGGAAGTGTGAGTGGGGTGGGGTCATCATAGAGGTGACACTGGGGCAAGGTCTTTAAGGGTGAAAAGGACACTGACCAGTGGAGAAAGGGGATAGAAGACAATCCCAGGGCAGCAGAGAGACTGGGCAAATGCTCAGACACAGATGACTGGCCCTTTGGGTGTGTTGGCACAATGGTGTGTGTTGTGGTGCCCTGTGGGGCAGCAGGAGGGTGTTTGGGGACAATGGTGAGTGGTGTGGTACAGTGTGGGGCAGCTGGAGGGTGGTCTGTGTGCTGGAGGCAGTGAGAGGTGTGGTGAGAGATGCAGGTTGGGACCACACATCTCAGGCTGCCGTGCAATTGCCGTCATCAAGCCAAGGGTCTTGGATCAGAGCTCGAACCCTTTGGTAGAGCGTGGGACCCCTGCATGTTCTTTGAGAGTGTGTGAGCTCAGAATTTAAGGGCTCTCTGTGTAGGCCAGTGGCTCAAGGGAGGCAAAACTCGTTTTTGAAATTTAGAGACCTCAGGGAAGTCCAAGAGAACATGAGATTATCAGAGCTGCAGAAAGTGTGCGAGACTAAACCCCGGCCATTGGTTCCCTTTCCAAAAGGACTGGGGAACAGTGGGCTATGACTTGCTTCAGTCAGGAATGGATTCTTAGGAGCTTGATTCAGTTTAGGCAGTCCCCACTCTCCAACCCTTTGAGGGAGCGCCTGTGCCTCCCAAGTTGTGAAGTCATGTGTCGCTACTCACCATCCTGTCGTGTTCACGAGTCCTCACTGATCCCCAGGGAGAACCAAGTCAGCAACATGTGGAGGCCTGGTGTTTCCCAGGCGTGTCTGACTCCAGAGCCTGGGCTCTTTCTTTCCCTTCCCCGGCCCTCTCACCTGCACGTCTCCAGTGATGTCCTCCATGACTACATCGTACTGGACCACGAAGTTGGCCGTGATGCCTGAGCTGGAGAAGGCACACTGGTCTTGCAGTGTCGGGCAGAAAGTAATTCGGACACAGGTCTCTCCCCTCTCCATCTGCGTGGGTGGGGGCAAGTCAGCCTCACCTGCATGGGTGGGGAATGGGGGGGTGGTATGGAGGGCTCACCAGGCAGAAAGCCAGGTAGAGGGACATGCAAAGGGACAATATCTGGGAAGGGTGAGAAGTAACCCGGCACCACCTGCTGCTCCTTTTGCCTGCCACGCTCTTCCACCTGCCCAAATGCCACATTCGTCTCCAAATCCTACCACCAGCTCCTCATGCTCTGCTCTGCCTCTTCCAGAAAGCCCAGCCTGACTGACCCAGCCCTCCCCTCAGCTGTCTGGCCCTCGCTCATAACTTCGCCCTGGCTCACTGGCCACCCATCCCGGAGCCCAGTCTCTGGAGGAGTCTGGAGGGGCCTGGGTCTCCTCCCAGAGACACGGCGTGGTGTGTGTGGTGGAGAGAGACAGACACCCAGGCAGGGCCTAGGTCTCCTCCCGTGCCCCTTACTGCTGTGGGACACTGCGGTCTAGCAAGATTCTTCTCTGGGATAGAATTTCATCTGTTTTCTTCCCCCTCTGCCTTCTGACTCTCAGAATCACGTGTGTGAATAAGCCTTTTAGCGCCTCATGAAATCACAGATGAATTTCTGGTCCCGGATGTTTGCTGAGCTGACCACAAGATCAACTCCTCTGGAATTTCAGTCCAAGACAAATGTCCATTTGACATGTCTCTGTGCCTCCTTTTTTCTTCCAGAAAATGGAAACTAGGGAATTCTGCTCCCACCCCCACTTCCTGCTACAGCTGTCAGGAAGCTTAGGGGCAAACTGAGCCCCTAAACTCTGTGAGGCGCCTGCTTACATACATTCCCTTGGCTTCCTTCCTTTCAGAGGTCTTTGTTCTGTTCTGTCCCTACAGGATTGGCTCTACCCTCTGCTGTAACCTTTAAGGAGAAGGGGGAGGGAGCTGCCATTTATAGCTTAGGGTTTAGGAGTGCAGGCTCCAAGGACTCAGATGCTGTCTGTGGGCCCCTGGACAAGTTGCTCACACTCTCTAAGCCTCAGTTTCCTCACCTGTAGCACGGGAATGAGAACAGCACCTAATTCATGGACAAAATTTGTGGGCATTAAGTGAGATCATTTATGTAAAGTATTCGGAACCATACTTGGTTCCTAGTAAGTGCTCAGTCATGCTAATGATTACAATGATCATCTTGTCCTCGTTTCTCTGTACCAGTCATTCGCAGGGAGGCATTTTCTCAAAGTCTCACAATGGGCCATAGGTTGCATGGCCCCATTGCGCAGATGGGAAAAGTGAAGCCGAGCCAGTGAGTGATTTTCCTGCTGCCCCAGCTTAGGATTTGAACCCAGGTCTGTATCTGTGTCTCTCTTCTGGCTGCTCCACTCTGTCTCTCTGGGTCAGCAGGGTCAGATTCAGTAGGTCTTCCGAAGCCAGTTTGGTGAGACTGGCCGCGTGATATGGGTGACGTCTGCTCATCTCTCAGAAGAGGCATGTAGGCCACATCAGTGGTTTTCCAATCTGGCTGGACATGAAGTTCCCCTGCAAGTTGGTTCAAAACAGATTCTGGGCCCCCTCCCCACCCCCCTGAAGCAGACTCCGGGAGGGTGGTGTCCAGGAATCTGTATTCTGACAGCTCATATAGCGATTCTGATGTAGTCAGTGTGGCCTTCAAACACCTGGAGATGGCGTTTGAAGCAAGGCTGGCAGCCAGGACAGCTGCCTGGCCTGCAGGGCCTGAGACAACATCCTCTAGGGCAGGCTGCACCTCCCAGTGTCCTCCCACTGCCCGTCCACTCTCAGCGGTGACTCCTGAGGAAAGCCACGTGGCTTCTGCATCCCTTAGCATTGTCAACAGATAATTTCATGCAGCCCGGCATGCTACCCCTCTCCCACTCTTTACATTTTCATGATGGAAATTATGACTATGGGAAGTTATTAGATTTGCTGGTTTCACACCACTTGCAAGAATCAGAACAAGTTTGTAACCCAAATATCTTCAACTCCAAACATACCCTCTTCCTTTGTTTGAATAGGGAAGGAGCCCAGGACAGAAGTGGTGTTAAAGGGAGGTACAGGGTAAAGGGGCAGGCTTCATTCAGGGAAGGCCGGTCTTACATGTGTGGGTGTTGATGTGCAGGCGGCTGGTCCTCAGAGGTGGTATGTGAACATAGCCAATGTCTGTCTTTTCTGACACTGTCACCTCTACACTCAGCCTTTTCACCAATTGGCCAGGCCTCAGGCTCACCACCAGCTGGTACTGGCCCTGGTGTTGCTACAGCAGCTCCTCGTAGGCCAGGAAAGTCCCTTCTGTGGCTGCTGCCAGGCTGGTGGAGATGCGGAACTTCTCTGACTCCCGGTTCCTGGTCATGAAAGGGAGGAGGGTGAAGGAGATGAGATCTCAGATGAGGGAGAGGAGATATTAGATGACCCGTTCTGACTACCCCCACTCTGGCCCCAATAGACTTGGCCAGGCTTCTAGCTTAACTAACTCCCTTACCCGTAGTTAGTTATCCACTCATTCACTAGTTAGTTCAACTGTCTCCCTTCCTCACTCAGCTTCCTAAATATTCTGCCTGAGAAATTCTATCACAGTCAGGTTACCCAGAAGAAAATTATGTTGGTGAAAATCTGAATCTACACTAGAACAATAAGCGGCTAATTATTTGTTTTACAAAATGAGGTTTCAACTTGCACACAATGCTTCTTCCCCTTCAAAGAGCCCCTCACACCTCCCCCTCCCCCATGCTTTAGACTAAGCTTGTTTATATGACATTAATTCCTCCATATGCGGTATCCCAACCTAAAGTTTACGTGCTTGATGAAACAGTTTTCAAGTCTGAGAGGAAATATTGAAAGAAGACAATACATCTCTGCCAGCAGAATGGAACTCAGTTAGGAAACAGAATTAGATTTAGGAAAGTGTCACTTGAATATAACCTTACTGGAAGGTGCCAATTCTTAAATAAGCCATATCCTGCTGGCAGGAGGAAAGTGGAAATGAGGACGTAAACTCCCATTTATTGAACACCTACTTTCTTATAGATTTGATATACATTAGTTCACATCATCTTCTTGTAATCCTATGAAGTACAGATCATTGTTCCCACTTTACAAAGGTATAGATTGAGGCCCAGTGAGAACATGTACAAGCCCCTGATCACACATCTAAGATAAACTTGTCATGTTTCAGACTGGATGGAGCCTTACCTGATGCCTACGTGAGCAGCTATCTTTCCCTGCTGATGGGCTTCCTCATAGATTTTCTTTGCCTGGTGCTTCTCCTTGACTTCCGCAACATAGACTTTATCGTTGATGGTCTTGATGGAGCAGAAAAGAGAAAGGACAGACAGAGACAGAGAAAGAAAAGAAGAGATGGTTAGAGACATAGAGAGAAAGAGACAAACAAAGAAGATCGTGACGAAGATGGGGGAGGGGGAGAGAGAAAGAGCAAAATAGTAGCAGGAAGCCAGAGTGAGAAAAGAAACAAGAGAAAAGAAGAGAAGCCAGGGAAGCAAAACCAGGTGAAGCAGTTATCATTACCTCTGTTTGTCAGATGGGGAAGTAGAAACCATACTGTTGGTATATGGTAAACCTGGCATTAGGACTTGATGTTTCCCAAAGTGCTGAAGATTTCCATGTTTTGGTACATAAAATAATTTTAGGTGGGGCACAAATGAACGTTTTTATTATAACTGTTATATATTGACTATAATGTGTATTAAAAATATAACTACCATGTTGAACCCCTGAGCTCATAGAAATTGTTGCTTAGGATAAGCCTAACTTAGGTAATTTTAAAAACGGTATCTATTTAAAGAAAGTATATTAAGTAAATAATTTGGTGGGTGGTACAGGCAGTAAAAACTGTGAAAGCAGAACACAAATTGCTGCAAAGGCATCTGAGCCTGACTAGGAAGGGAGCCTTGACCTTAGGGAGCTCAGAGACCAATGAGATACTAACTCAGACTCACTTAACCCTGTTTTTCCTATTGCTCTAAGGAAGGCAATAAATTATAATAAAGGAGTTCAAAGAAAAGAGGGAGCACTTTTGCCCAAGTCTTCTAGAAAGGGTCCTAGAGGAGGTTGCCTTGACACTGGGCCTGAAAGTCAGGGAGTATTTGGATTGAGTATGGTCACTGGCCATGCCCTCTCAATTTCCTTTGTTGGCTCTTTCTCTTCCTGATTCTAAATCTTTGGAACACTCCAAGGTTCTGTTCTAGACCTCCCCTTCTTTCTCCTCCTCTGTTCTTTCTAAAGTTACCCTCTAGATGAGGCCATGGAGTCCCATGGCTTTAATTTTTTTTTAATTGAGATATAGTCAATTACAATGTGTCAATTTCTGGTGTAGACCATAATGTCCTAGCTGTGTGTGTGTGTGTGTGTGTGTGTGTGTGTATGTATACACACACACACACACAGTGGTTCTCCTTGACTTCTGCAAGGAAATTTTATATATATACATATATATATATATATATACACACACACATACACATACATACATACATATACATATTTAAATTTGTTTTCATATTCCAAGATATTGAATATAGTTCCCTGTGCTATACAGAAAAAATTTGTCTTTTTATCTATTTTTAAATATAGTGGCTAGAATTTGCAAATCTCAAACTCTCAAATTTTGAATTTCAGTCCCATGGCTTTAAATATCATTTATAACCAGATGCCTCCCAAATCTGAATCTCCAGTGTGGACCTGTGCCCTGAACTCAAGCCCTATATATTGCTTACTTGACATTTTCACTAGAATGTCCAATAGGCAGCTAAAGCTTAATATATCCTGAACTGAGTTCCTGATATCTCTCCCACCTCACAAATCTGTTCCTCCCCTGGTCTTCCTTATCTCAGGAAATAGTTGTTTGGCTGAAAATCTTGGAGTCATGCTTGACTCCCCTCTTCCTCTCTCACTCCAAATCTAATCCATCAGGGAATTTTGGCTCTATCTTTAGACAATATGACAACTTCTTACCACTCCCGTGATTACTACCCTAGTTCAAGCTACCAGAATCTCTTGCTTGGATAAATGCAATAACCTACTAACTGGCCACTCTCTCTTTTTTTTAATAGACTTTATTCTTTTAGAGCAGTTTCAGGTTAGCAACAGAATTGAGCAGAAAATACAGAAAGTTCACACATAGCCCTCCCCACCCACGCATATATACTCCCTTACCCTCAACATCCTTCATCAGTGTGGCATATTTGGTACAATTGATGAACCAACATGGGCACATTATTATCAACCAAAGTCCATAGTTTACATTAGGGTTCACTCTTGATGTTGTACATTCTATGGGTTTTGACAAATGCATAATGACATGTAGCCACCACTATAGTATCATACAGAATAATTTCATTGCCCTAAAAATCCCTTGTGCTTTATCTATTCATTCCTCCCTCCCTCCCTCTCCCCAAACCCCTGAAAACCACAATCTTTTTATTGTTTCTGTAGCTGTGAACTGGCCACCCTCTTTAAAGTTTTGCCTCCTAATAATCTGTTCTCACAGCAGAGAGATCCTATGAAATCCTAAGTCAAGGCACATCCCTTCTTTGCTCAAAAGTCTCTGTGGCTCTCATCTTAACTCAAAGCCAGAGTCCTCATCAGGACCCTCACAGCCCTACACAGTCTGACTGTCACCATTTTCATCCCATCTCCTCCTATTCTTCTCCTCATTCATTCTGATCCAGCCACAGTGGCCTCCTTCTTGTTTCTTGAGCTTTTTTCAGCACACTCCTGTTTCACTCTCTATCTCTCTTGCTCTATTTTCTATTTCTCTGTAGCACTTCTCATCCTGAAACTGGCAGACATTTCCTCTCTTATTTTTTCCTTATCTGTATTCTCCACTGGATTGTAAGCTCCTTGAGGGCAGGGATTCTGTCTGTCTTATTTTCTCTTGTATTCCCAGTAACTGGAATGTGGCCTGGCCCATAGCAGGCACTCAACAGTTATTTGTGGAATGGGCAGTCCCTACAGACAGCGGGAAAACACAGAACATGTTTCAGGGAACAGCAAGCAGTTACAGTTGGCTAGAGCAAAGAGGTAGGGAAAAGAGTTATGGAGAGAAGTTAGAGTGGCTGGGTAGGCCTAGAGAATAAAGGGTATTGAACACTAGACTCAATGAGCTCATATGGCTGTGAAGACTTTTAATACAGAGAATGGGGAGTCCTGGATAAAGCTTAAAGGGGGACAAAGGGTCAGAGCTGATCTTTGAGGAGTGATAGATAGCTCAGTATCCTAGAGAATATTACTGCTACTCTGTATGTGGCAGGAACTATAGTCTCCGTTTTACAAATGGAGAAACTGAGGCACAGATACCAGGGGTGGTTGGGGTGGAATGAAGTCATTTGACCAAAGCAGCAGCTTCTAGGAACACTTGGGGGAGGATATGCAACCTGTAGAAGAGACCACTCAGGCGGGAGGTGTCTCTAGGCAGCTGAAACAGACTATTGCTATGACTGGGCTAGTGTCGGGGTGGGCTGAGCTGGCACTGCCCCAAGGTCTCCTGGGGGTTGTGGGGGTGTCGGGTAGAGCTCGTCTGGCAGCAGCACACTGGGGCCTCTGTGTGTGTGCTGCCTCCAGCATACTTTCCATACAGTCTGCCTAAGAACATTTCCTCCAGCTTGCTTTGCTTAATTAAAAAAAAAATTATTTTGGTGTTTTTTCTATTCAAGCAAAAATCCACATGCTCCCTGACTACTTAGCTTTTGCATCATTTGACCAACAACGTCTCTGGTTAGCCCTCATCCTCCAAACCCATGCCAGCTTTTTTGCCTTTGATCCTCCTGGGTCACCCACATGCCATTATCCTGGTCCCTTCAAATCTTACCCAGATGGAAATCCTGCTTTCAGGAAGCCCATGAACTCCCTGGCCAGGGGCACCCCACCTACATCCTCCAACCTCTCCCTTCTCCAGGGAAATGCCATCTGTCCATCAAGACCAGGAGGTTCCTGAGGACAAAGCCCAGGCTCCAGGGCTGCTGTTAACAGAGGCTTACAGGTTGTTTACAGCAAAAGGCCCAGTTCTGTTAAAAGGGTCTGAGCAAAGGCTGAAACTCTGCCTGTGTTGGCCTCACTCGTCTGCTAAATCTGAGTCACCAGCCCTGAAGCCAGGGGCCTTTTTCTAATTCACATGAAGGTGTTATACAGGCTAAGGCGGCCCCACTAAGCATCTCCATGTCTGCTCCCTCTCACGTTTACCATCTCCAAGAAGGCACTGTCATCCACGGGTCAGACAAGTGGAAATCAGGTGGGCACACTCTCTCTTTCCTTACTCCCCACATGTATGTGTCAGGTTGTATCTTCCTCCTTATGGTCTCTCAAATCCCACCGCCAGTGCAAGGCTCCAGCCTCAGCAGCCCTCATATGGAAGCTGCCCCAGGTTCCTTACTGAGCTCCTTCATTCCCAGCTGGCCCCTCCAGCCCACCCCACCTCACTATTGTCAATCCTTGCTTAAAACCTGGCCATGCTTCCTCATTCTGGGCCACAGCTATTTCTAAAGTGGGGTGCACACACTTGGGGTGGGTGCTGGAGACAGATTGTGAGGGAGTGGGAAAAGGATGTTAACACTCTGCTAAGAGGGTTTTTTCCCCTTCATCCTTTATTTATATTTTGCATGTGCTTCATCATGAACCTAATATATTTACTTAGCAGCATTTTTCTATAATTTGTAAATTAATAAGTAATACATATTTGGGAAGTAGATGATCAAGTTTTTCCTGATGGGTGTAGAAACACCTAAGATGGTTTGGAGACCATCAGGTAAGGACCAGGTACTCGGTCTGGCATTAGCAACCCCCTACCAACTAGTCTTTCTTTACCTCTCCAGTCTCATTTCTGACCACTTTCTACCCTTGCTTGTGTTCTGCACTCCAGCAACACTGAAGTCCTGGCCATTTCCCTAATGAGGAAACATTTGTTCTTGTACTCCTTTTGCCTGGACTCCCCAGCTCTGCCCTCCCACTGCTTGCCTGATGAACATCTTATATTTCAAGCCTCAGTTCAGGTGTCATCTTTGTGAGGCTTTCTCTGACTGCCTGGGGTTGGGGAACTGACCACCATCTACTGGTTAAGTCTCACTGTTACCAGCATCCCGCATACACACTTCTCTTTGCTCCCAGCATACTCTATTAAAATTATCCGCTTTTTAAAAATTTCCTCTATTAGACTGTGAGCTCTTTGGGAGCAGGACCATTGTGCAATTCATCTTCATCTTTCCATGATATCCAGTCCAGTGTAAGTCACCCAGTCAGCATCAGGAAATGTTTGTTAAAAAAAAAAATCCAGCAAATGTTATCAAGGACATATTATGTGCCCACCACTAATTTTAGCATCTATTTTCATCTATATTAGATCCTTTAATCCTCATAGGTGGGTTCTAATCTTATCCTCATTTTACAGATGTGTAAAATGAGATTCTGTGAAGTGAAATGACCTGTCCTGAGTACCATAGCTGGCAGAATCAGGATTCAAACTCAAGAAGTCTGATCTCAGAGTGCATGCTCTTTATTACTCTGCTCTGCTGAAAAAAATAAAACAAAAAACAGAATGAAGCAACCTATGCACGGATGAACAAAACAGTGAGTTTGGAAGCAAACTTACGTGGTGAAATTGGAGATAAAGGCAAGGCGAGGCAGATCCAGGTGACAGATGGTTTCATGGGCCTCCACATGTGGATTGAACAGGGCAGAGGTGACCGATGTGTGGGCGTAGTGAGAAACCACGGTCGATCGGTTGAAATAGCTTTTCATCAATAGCTGAGAGAAGACAAGGAGGTGGGTTAGGTAGACTCTATCCTTGGCCTACATGCACTAGTACCCAGGACTCCCAGACAGGCCTCAGGGTACTGGTGGAGAAACTGAGGCCCAGAGAGGGAAAAAGAACTTTGTCATTCCTTTTGTGGCTCTGCCTAATATTTCAGTGAGCTTTTCCAAGTCTCAGAACCAAAGAGTCACAGAAGATCAAGAGATCACTGGACAAGTGCTTCTTCAACTTGAGTGTGCACATGAATTTCCTGGAGATCTTGCTAAAATGCAGATTTTGATTTAGCAAGTCCAGGGTGAGGACTGATTCTGCCTTTCTAACAAACTCCCAGGTGATGCTGATGTTGCTTGTCTATGAAATTTACTCTGAGTAGCAAGGCTTTAGAATATAACAGAGTAGCTGTTATTCATTGAGCTCTACTCTGTGCAAGGCATTGTGATACACACACACACACACACACACACACACACACACTTATTCCCCTTTTAGGATCTCAGGTATAAAGAATTGCACCTGATAAGTGCAATCATACACTGAAAGCATGATTAGCATTTGGTACCCATGATCTTACTTAATCCTTACATTGGTTCTATGGGCTACTTATTATTGTTGTTCATATTTTATGGATGAGTTAACTGGGCAAGTTATATACAGCAAGTAAGATATCCATCTTCTTCCACACTTTTCCTGAAGCCATGGTCCCTCCATCTACCCACACATCTAGTTCATTCTCAGTGTGCAGCAGTGGAAAATGAGGGCATTTGGGATCAGATAGACCTAGAATCAAATTGTTGTTCTGTCACCTCCTACCTGTGTCTTAACCTCTGAGCCTCCACTTCCTCCTCTATGTGATGGGAATAATAGTAGAGCTTAGCTCACATGGAGGCTATCAGGACTCAATGAAATAATAATTCTAAAATCCCCGGTGCAGCACCTGACATGTACTCAGCAGATAATAACTATCCTCTGGCCCTAGCTTCTTCCTAGGACTAAGAAAACAGACCAAATTCTCCTATTGCCCCCAAGGAGCTTATTTTCTCACAAATCCCAGAGCTTTGTTCCCTCATCCCAGAACTGACCTTTGTGCTTGATGATGATGAGCCAGGAGGTCCCTGGTATGTCAGTTCCAGGAGCAAGGTCAGCAAAAAGCTGACACAGATGACACATCTCCACTCACACATGATGCCACCTGTGGCCCGGCTCTGTTGTTCACATCAAGAAGGCCTGAGCTCAAACTGCAAACTCTTGCTCTTTTAAGCCTCCAGGTATCCCTTCTCTTGAGAGGGAGGGACTATCCTGAAGGGTGGGGAAGGCTCTGAATATGGCATTGAATCCACACAAGCCAGGATTGTCCAAGAGCTGGAGCTGGCATCTTGCCTGGAGAGGGGCCAGTTCCATGCTTCCCTTTTTCCCATCATCCAGCTGTAAGATGAATGGAAACTAAACATTCTAGAGTACTGGGTCTGTCTGTTTGCTGTGTTGGCTCAGGGTGGGGTTTTTCTTTCCTATAAACATCCATAGGAGTCCAGTAACTGAGGCCAGAGAAACATCACTTAACACCGATCATCTTAAAAAGGTAGCGGATATGAAGGAGGGGTTGGTGGGGAAAGGCCCCAAACTTGGTCTTTCCTGGCACCGATTTTAGCCTTGAGACAGGAGGGACTTACTTAGGGGTCTCATAAAAATTAAGGATCCCACAGGCATGAGACCTACAATTTCTAGAAGAGTCCAGAAGGCAGGCTAGGGCAGGACTGAGAATATAAGATAGTGGTTCAAAATAGAACTACTGGGTTTGAGTCTCAATTCTGCCACTTACTGCCAGTGTAATATTGAACAATTGAATTAACTGCTTTGTAGCCTGAGTTTCCTTATCTATAAAATGAAAATAATAATAGCATATAATTCATAAATTTGTTACAAAGATTAAATGAGGGTGTACTTTCGGAAAGCTTGGCATATGGTACATGTTCAGTAAACATTAGCTGCTAGGACTAGAGCGAGATGAGGCCTGACTGAGATCAAAAGTGTGGGAAGCTATTAACTATTATATATTAAAATAGATAAAAACTAATGTCTTCTGTATAGCTCAGAGAACTATATTCAATATCTAGTAGTAACCTATAATGAAAAAGAATATGAAAACAAATATAAGTATGAATATATATCACTGAAACATTATGCTGTACACCAGAAATAATTGACACATTGTAACTGACACACTGTAACTGACACACTGTAACTGACTATATCAATTAAAAAAAAAAAAGGTATGGGAAGCTCCCTGTCCCTCCAGAGACGTAGTTGGGGGATGGGGTGCGAAGACACTGAATTGATGGGCATCTGTCTGTCTGTGGGAACCCAGAGACACTCTGGACTGTGTCTGCAGGAACTGTCGTGGGCAAGTGTGAGGCATGGAGCTAAGGAGGAAAATTACTTGAAGGCATACACATGGGACATCATTGTCAGTGAGAACCCCTCTCTCTCTGTCCTTTCCATGCACATAGAGTACATGCAGGTTCAGCACTTACTTTCAGGCCAAATCTCTAACAACATTTTACAAACTGTGCAGGGAACGTTCAGACTTGTCCTATGGCATTTGGAACCACAGAGCAAAGCCTCCTCATTCTAGTATTTGGGTGACCCATGGACTGTCAGTTGCCACCTCCCCCAAGTCCACAGGAGATTTCCTGTCAGAATTTCCTCATGAGGGAGAGGCCTAGCTAGAAAACAGCCCTGCTTATACAACAGCAGAGAAACCCACATCAGTTACCAGTCCTTTTCCCTTTACTGGGATGGATAACCAAGGATCCTTGGGCAAATAAATGGAACCTGCAGCATGAAAACAAGAGGCTAAAATAAGCAAATAGAACAACTGACCCCAGAGAAATTTGGGAATTTTGGAAAGAAAAGAGAATTTCGGAAAAAATAATATTCTCAGCAAAATTAAAGAACAAAATACAACATGAATAAAACAAGAACTAGATACCAAAAACCAGGAACAATTGGAGAAAAGAAAGTCTCCTCAGGAATGGAAAATAAGTTGCTGAAATTAAAAGAAAATCAACAGAAGGACTGGGAAATAAAAATGAGGAAATTCCCCAGAATATAGGGCAAAAAAAAAAAAAAACCCCAAAGAAACACAAAGTATGAGAGAAAATTTAAGAGATGAAGATTAATCCAGCAAGTTCAACATCCGGATAATAGGAGTCCTAGACAAGAGAACAGAAAAAGTAAATCACAGTTTGTCAATAACGTATTAGAAGTGAATATTCCAAAGTTGAAGAAGGATTTCCACAATAGGTGCCTGGAACAGTGAACCAGGAAACAGTGGATTCAATCCAAGCAATTAGTGCAACAGTATCGTCGCTGGGCCTCCAGTTTCCTACTTCGTTATCTCCACCCCATCACCCGCCCCCAACCAGTGTATTTTCACAATAGCCAGAGGGATCCTTTTAAAACCCAAGTCAGATCTTTTCCCACCTCTGCTCAAAACCCTCCTGTGGATCTCACTGTGGCTTACAGGGCCCTATAAGATTAAGTTCTCATTATCTATCTGACTTTACTTCCTATTACTTCTTTCCTCATTTTCCTCCACCAGTCTAGCAACATTGACCTTTATGTTCTTCAAAAGTGGCAAGTATGAAAAAAAATGCCAGGCACGGTCCTGTTCAAGGGCCTTTGCACTGACTGTTCTTTCTTTTGGAATGTCCTTTCCCCACGTATCCACTTGGCTAGCTCTCTCACCTTATGCAAGTCTTGGTTCACATGCTACCTTTTCAGTGAGTCTTTCTCTGAAACAACCTATTTAAAACTGTAATAACCTTCCACTCTCACTGGCATTCTCTATCCTTTTTTCTCTGATTTATTTTTTTTCTATAGCACTGATCACACTTAAACTTGTCATGTATTTTACATAATTGTCTGATCATTTCCTCTTTCTCCCTCACTAGAATATCAGCTCCCTGGGGGCAAGGATGTCTGTCTGTTTTACTGCTGTAGACACTCAATAAATATATATTGAATGAATACAATAAAGGCAAATAATTCAAGAAAAAAGAAAGGCTATTAGAAACTCTCTAGTGTGTCTGTGCATGTGACTGTTCAAGAAAATCATGGTTTAATTATAAAGTAAAATAAAATATAACATGGTTATAAGCAGCTGATGGAATATAAGAGAGACTTTTACTTTTGACCCTGGTAGTAGAAACATTCTCTTTTGAGAGGCCCAAGATTGTGATGTTGGACTTATAGAGAAGGAACTGTATTCTTGGCTCACTACTTTGCTGGGTTTTGAAAAATATTTACATAGTTATGATCATGTAAATGCTGTTTATTCATTTTCAGGTTTTAAAGTAAACCTGGGGACCAAGCAGGAAAGACCTGGTTGTGGCTGCAGAACAGAATGTAAATGTTAATAACCTTGATAATGTAAAGGAAAGATGAAATTGGTAATGTGAGCTATTGAATGGGCAGAGGGAGGATAAATGGCCCCAATATCCTTGTCCTAAAAAGTGGGTAGTTGAAATGATCTGTCAAAAATGAATGGAATCAGGAACAGAAGTTTGAGCATTTTTTTCCAAGTTACTAAGTTAACTAAGAACATAAAAGGACTATCAATGTTAAACATTGCAGGGGAGTGGAGGGAAATGTGAGGCAGTGTATGGGA
Organism: Camelus ferus; assembly: GCF_009834535.1. Classification (NCBI taxonomy): domain Eukaryota; kingdom Metazoa; phylum Chordata; class Mammalia; order Artiodactyla; family Camelidae; genus Camelus; species Camelus ferus. The sequence continues at coordinate 40,777,405 of NC_045732.1, forward strand.
AAAAAAACCCCTCGTTGTCATACTGGGGAGTCAACAGGATAGTGTCTAAATTTTATAAACCAAGAACAAAGTATATACATGTTATCTAGAGTTGTAAAGGGAACCACCAGCAGAACTGAGAGCCAGAATTGTTAAAAGGTTGCTTCAAGGGGGTGGGATGGAGATGGGCAGGGTCAAGACAGGGGACTATTGATTTTTATCATGTGTTCTTGCTCTTCCTTACTGTTTGATTTGTTGTCATGCACATGCATTACTTTAATAAAAAGAAAAGCCTAAAAACTTCATGTTCATCTTACAACACCAAAATAATTATATGACACTTTGTGACAATATCAAAATGGGTGTATGGGTGTCCAGTTTGACTTGCCTCCACACAAGAAAATCCTACTGTAATGTGCCTCACAGATGTTTATGAAGAGAGTTGGAAAGGATATTCTGGGACTTAATACACTGAAGGTAGTTGAGCATAGTGGTGAAGGTTCTGGTATTTGGCATCTCTGCCATCTGCTATTTGCTTTGTCATGGACAAGTTATCTCCCTCACTCCCAACCTGTCTTCTGTAAAATGAAGCTAGTGCTCAGTCGGTAAAAATGTCAGCGCCTCAAGAGCAAGGACCACCTCCGAAGAGGTACCTAATGTATAGTTGGTGCTCAATGTCTGTATGCGAGGCCTGAACCCACCTCAGTGGCATATGCTGAGGAAGGACTCAAGGTGCAAAGAGCAGGGAAGGAGTGTTAGTCCCAAAGTGGGCAGCGGGTTCCCTCATCCAGGGGAAATTTGCCTTCGGTTTAACAGAGTGTAGTCATTTTGGTTGTGGAAAGAATAGCCGTCAGGGCTTAGAGTGATAAAAAATGAATTAAATTGTCCTGTACCTAAAAGGAGGACAACAATGAGAGTTTGCCAGCAGTTCAAGGGAAAGGGCACAGGAGCCTGAACATGGAAAGGAGGGGAGCTGCCCCTTCTGGATGTTGGGAACAGAAAGAGCCCAACAGCAATAGGGAGTGGGGCCCAGGGGAAGGTGCCCCGTCGTGGGAATAGTTTAGGAAATGTAAGGAACAGGAAAGTGTGATGTCCAATATTAAGCTGACTGCTATGCTGTGCTGTACAACTTAGATGACTAACGAAGTGATGGGTAGCCTTGAAAGACCACTTGCTCCTGGCCTTCAGAATTTTCCAAAATTCTGAGGTACTGATTTTGTCTAGTTTGGGGGAAGGGAAATGTGTTAGGAGAGGACTGGCCATGAGGATATTCTGAGATTCCCATTTAGGTATCAGGGGTCTGAAATCTACGATGCTCTGGGATGCTCTAATATTAGGCAGTTTCATCCCCTGACATTCTGCACTAAGCAGTTTTTAGCCTGCTTTTCCTTATCTCCTGAACAGAGCTGCCTGATGATAACTGAGCTTTCATTTTTGTTCTTATTTGTTAGATAGGATCTATATGATTTCATGTATTTGCCTGCTGATCTATGGATGCTGGAAACTGGTCTGGGTCTCAGTAATGTAGGTTCGTCAGAGTTTATGGGTAGATGCTAAAGATCAAAAGATTTCAAGAGTTCACAAGGAAGACATGGAAACAACCTAAATGTCCACTGACAGATGACTGGATAAAGAAGTTGTGGTATATTTATACAATGGAATACTACTCAGTCACAAAAAAGAATAAAATAATGCCATTTGCATCAACATGGATGGACCTGGAGATTATCATTCTAACTGAAGTAAGCCAGAATGAAAAATACCAGTATGATATCATTTATATCTGGAATCTTAAAAAAAAGATAAATGAACTTATTTACAAAACAGAAACAGACTCACAGACATAGAAAACAAACTTATGGTTACCAGTGCAGAAAAGGGGTAGGAAGGGATAAATTGGGAGTTTGAGATTTGCAGATACTATTATATATAAAACAGATAATTAACAAGTTTCTTCTTTGTAGCACAAGGAACTATATTCAATATCTTGTAGTAACCTATAATAAAAAGAATATGAAAATGAATATATGTATGTATATGTATGACTGAAGTATTATGCTGTACACCAGGAATTGATACAACATTGTAACCTGACTATACTTCAGTTAAAAAAAAAAAGAATTCACAAGGAGAAGGTGGGAGGAAATCTCTCTAGTCAAATGGTAAAGATTATAAATGAGTTTGTCTTTTCTCTCCTGAAAGGGTTGTGGATTGAGATTTTACCTGAGTCCCTCGAGTCCAATATCTCCTAAGATTCTGACTCTTTATTATTTTAAAGTTACCCCAGGATCCCCAAGGCCACAACCAGGACTTAAAATATTGTGGAATTTTTAAGTGTTGGAAGTTGTGACAGAGGGGAGATGTAACAGAGGATGTTCTGTGGGGAAGAAATTGCATGAGAAAAGACTCCTAATGAGATAAGGCAGGGCACATCTGGTAATAGAGAAGTGTTTTGTTCGGTTGGAATATAGGCAGTACTCAGAAAAATAGCCAGAAAAAGTCTGGAAAACTAGTCAGAGCTAGATTTTGGGAGAGCTTTGGAATCAGGTTCAGATATTTCTTGAAAGAGTAGTCTATATTCATTGTCATAAAAACCTCACCTGCAATTCACATCTCAAGTCACTGCAATCATAAAACTGCTGCATGGCACAGACTCCCAAACAACAGTGGCTTAAATAGGCCATACATGTATTTATCTCACCTAAAAGAAATCCAGAGTTAGGCAGTCCAAAGCCGGTACAGTGGCCTTATGAAATTTTTAGAGATCCAGATTCATTTTAGTTTACTGCTCCACTAACCTTAGGGGGTGACCCTTGTCCTCATGGCCTTTATTCCAGGAAGCTATGCGTCCAGGTAAAAAATCAGATGTTCTATTATTAGGGAAGAAGAGGAGAATATATATCAGGGTAAACAATTAACGATCTGTACACAAGTGTCTGTACTGAAACTATCCTTTCCAAGGTCACCAGAGACTAGACCACTGCCTGACTGTTACACTCCCTAGACATTTTTTTTCGGGGCTATTCTTGACCTCTTGGTAGCATTCAACACTACTGACGCCTCCCTCCTTTCGAAACATTCTCTTCCCTTGGTTTTGTGACATTACTTTCTCCCCCTTTTCTCTCTCTCTCCTTGGTCACTACTTATCTGTCTCTTTCTTGGGCTCCTTTTCCTCCACGTCTGCTGTCATCACTGCTGGTCTCCAGGGCTCTTCCCTGGGCCCTGTATTTTCTAAGGTTTTACATTCTTCCCAGGTGCTCTTGCCCTTTCCCATGGATTAATAGAACCATTTATATACTGATAACTCATAGATCTGTAACCACAGCCCAGATATTTTTCCTGAGCTTCAGATATAGATTCAACTGCCTAGAGACATTTCCACTTGAATGTATCACAAGTACCTCAAAATCAATGCTCAGTTCCCTTGCGTTAGTAGTCCATATCTCAGTGAAAGGGGTTACTGTCCACATATTCGATATCTCAAATTAGATCCCCAAGAGTTCCTTTTGACACTTCCCTCCTCCTCACCCCTTTCCCTACATCCAATCATTCATAAAGTCTTGTTGCTTTTAATTTCTTTGCTATCTCCTGTATTCAATCACTTCTCACCACCTCTACTGTTACCACTCTAGGCCTAACCACAACCATTGTTTATCTGGATGACTATTCTCTCTCTCTTTCCAGGAAGACATTTAATCCATACTCCTTATGGGTTAGGCAGCAAGGTGGTGTCCTTTCTAAAACACAAATCTATGTTGTATCTAAGCCTAGAAACCTTCAATAACCCCTCAGTGCTCTCAGGATCAAGACCAAAGTCTTTATCTTGGCATTCAAGGCTTGCCATGATTTAAAAGGGATAAGTATTTGGAGTACTAGAACTGGAACAAAGGAGGGGCTGTGTTTGTGCAAAATAAAACCCTGTGGATGCGGGAGAGAACTTAGGAGGCAAGTAAGTGGTGACCTGAAGTCACAAACTTGGAGGAAGCAACAATTCAGAGAAAGAGAAAAAAGTCAGAACAGAAGCCAACTTTGATATCTGGAAAGTGTGTGTGTGTGTGTGTGTGTGTGCGTGTGTGTGTGGTGTGTGTGTGTGTGTGTATGTCAAATTGTCCATAAAACCCAGGGCTATTCATGGTATTTTATTTGCTTAGTAAAGAAAAAGGTGACTTCATAAAGCAGAAGACTTATGACCATTCGAATTATTTTTGGATGTAGGAAGGGTATTGAATATTATTTCTATAACTCATCACTGTGTTGAATTTCATTATGATTTCTAATAATTGATTGATACTCTCAGGTTGTCCAGGTCTGCATTCATATACTCTTTAATTAATGGTAATATTGTCCACTTTCCATTTTTATACATCTGATTTTGTTCTCTTGAATGGGTTGAATTACTTATGTGAATTTATTACACGGTAAAGGTGCCATTTCAAATCAGTGGAGGAAAAGATGGATTAATTTGCACAAGTGTAGGGATTAGAGGCTATGATTTTGGAAAATAATTAGTCTCTATACAAAACAAAATTTGGAATGATCAAACATTTAAATATAAATAATAAAGCCATAAAAGTGCTTGGGAAAAAACAGGGATTATTATAATACAGGCGTGTGGAAAGTATCTCTAAGCATGAAACAGAATCCAGTAGTGACAAAGGAAAAACCTGATACATTTCACTACATCATAATTAAATCTTTTTTATAGCAAAGATTGTTATAAATAACATGAAAAATATTTGTAGTATATGCAGCACATAAGGGTGCAAGAGACATTGCTGGTGGGAATTTTATTCTATGTACTTTTTTAGAGTTAGCTGACAAGTTTTGTCTAAAAATGGAGTAATAGTAAAAAAAAATGAAACAATCTAAATGTTCATGTATCCTGAACTGGTGAAATCAATTATGGGACATTTACACAAGAAAAGACTATGGAGCTGTTAAGAGAAATGTGCACTATGGAAAGCTGTTTAGAATATATAACTGGAAAAAAAAACAGGCCACAGAACAGTAGGTATAGTGCACCACTTGGGAGAAAACTCAAATAATTAGTATATGAATAGAAATAAATCTGGAGGAATGTATATCAAAACGTTAACAGTGGTTATTTCTGGGGCATGAGATAAGGGTGGCCTTTCATTGGTATGTTACATATTTCTGCATTATTTGAATTTTCACAACAACATATTACCTTTGTAATAAGCACAAATAAAGATATAAAAATAAATATATTCAATGAATGAATCGCTTTGAGGGGGTGGTTTTGGTCTGGAATGGCTTCAGACCGAGCCTGGTACAGTGGCATAAACACGGGCTTTGGCGTCAGACAGCCCTGAGCGGGGCCCCATCGCCCCACCCCCGAGGAAGGAGAAGGGGGGTGGCAGGGGGCTGCGGAAAGGGGCTGGGCTGGGCTGGGCTGGGCTGGGCTGGCTGCAGCTCTAGTCCAGAAGGCTGAGACTTCGAGAGAGACTGAGAGAAGGCAGACGAATTCCGGACTCGCTCGAGGACAAGGTGAGGGGCGTTGAGATTGGGGTTTCCAGACAGTGGTTCCAATCCCCTCGAACCTAAAGCCGCCAGGCAGGTGGGCAATTTTTACTGCACCACTGCAGCTGGGGGAGAGGTTACCCGGAGGAGGGTGTAGGCAAAGAGATCGACCGAGAGAGTAGTAGGCTGTATGGACTGGGGAGCAGAGACTAGTGGAGGAAGAGGGACAGAAAAACCGGGAACCGGGCGTGCGTAGTGGTGGACGGGGAGTGTGAGGGGGAAGGTGAATACTGAGGGGAAGTGCAAATGCAGAGAAGAAAATAGGGGATGCTGAGAAGGGTTAAGGAATACTGGGGGAGGGAGTGCATAGGTAACATGAAGGAGGATGTAAGGAATGGGAATAGGGAATCCTGTGGGGTAAATAGGAAAGACGATGGAGAACTAGGGAGCAGGGAGCAAGGCAGAGGGAATACGGAGTAGGGGATAAGGAATGAGGAGCAGGGAGGGGGGAAGGGCAGACTGGCTGGGACGGAGGCCCCCTAGGGAGGCGGAAAGGGGCGGGACCACTTCCGGCCTGAGGGGGGAGGGCAGTCTCTGAGTTTCGGAGGGGCTCTGAGAGAGTGGACGTACTCGGGAGTTGTAGAAGTACGAGGTGAGCAGCGGGGCCCAGCTCTGGATCCGAGCCCTGTAGGGGTCGGCCCCACCCTCTGGGATCTGGAGAAATCCCGCTGTAAGGACTGGATCGTACCGGATCCATCCGGCTGGGAAGGGAGGGGACTGGACCTGGTTTAGCTGGGCCCAAGATGGAATCACTAGCTCAATACTGATTTGAGGAGGGGGTGTATTAGGGAAGGGGTGGAACCGAGATGCGCTTTGCCCCTGTTTGGAGGGGGCGTATTATGAAAAAGGGCGGGACCAGGCAGTACTGAGGACTTGGGGTGGGTGTGCGTAGGGGAGGGGCCGGGACCACCAGACGCTGCGACAATTTGAGAGGGAGGCTTGTTGGGGAGTGGGCGGGACCGAATGGTACTACGGACTTCGAGAGGGGCGTGTTGGAAAAAGGTGCTGGACTGAGTCCGTGACCATCACGCATGCGCACTGTGGATCGCTAGAAAGGGGCGTGTAAAGAAGGGCCAGTTCGGAGACAAGCCAGCTGCCAAATGCGCATGTGCACGGTGGACATCAAAGAAAGGGCTTGTGCTGGGAAAGCAGGCGGGGCTGAGATGGGCCCTGCAGCGGTTGCGCATGCGCACTGTCGACTTGCGGCTGATAGGGGGGTGCACTGGGAAAAGGGGCGGGGTCCTCAGAGCTGCCGCGCTGGCACATCTTCCTGGAAAAGGGGAGGGTGCGGCTGCAGAGAATTGAGACCTAGACGCTCTGGATTGCTGAATTGAGAACGGAGTCCTTGGGGGTGGGGGGAGGGGTTTGGGATTGGGACCTTAGGGAAGGTGAGGATCAGCCTCCCAGCAGAGCAGGAGAGAGGACGTTCCGTGGACTCTCCTCCTGACCCAGGCATTCTCTCCTTCAGGCTCAGGTCTTGCCAGGCCAACTTGAGACATGTCTGACACAAGCCAGAGTGGTACGGGTCCAACCCGCGTCCAGGTAAGTCCTCTTTCTGCGCTCTCATAGCTGCTTTTCCTCTCCAGCCCCTGCTGCTGCCCCAAATCCCTTGGCGCCTCCCCTCCTGTCCCTGACCTTCTCCACCCACTTCCCTGCTTGGGTGCCGCCCCCCTCCCCCAAGTAGAGGGAGGGAGGAGGGAAGGAAGGAGGGAGGAAGGAAGGCGGGAGAAGGAGAGAGGAAGGAAGGCGGGAGGGAGGGTAGGCCCCCATCTCCTCTGCTCAAAGGAAGGGGAGGCCTTGTTGGACAGAGGTGGTCAGAGCACACTGCAAGTAGGAGTTAGTGTAGTTCTGATAAGTGAGGCCCTGAAATTTTGGAGCCTTTTGCCTAATTGAGGGTGGAGAGAAGGTCTGTGAGCTTCCCTGCTCCCTCTTGCAGACTGAAGCTTCAGAAAAGGACAGCAGCTTGAAGACCCAGACCCTATTGACAGTGACTCAGAACTTGGAAGTCTCAGAGACACCGAAGGCCTCAAAGGCACCAGTGGTCTCAAAGGCTGTGAAGGTCTCAAATGCTGCAGGGGTCTCAAAGGCCACAGAGGTCTCAAAGGCCACAGAGGCTCAGGAGGTAACTGCCACTCAGTCCTCACCTACCACTAAGCTGACTGATACCCAGGTTCTGGCAGCTGAAAAGAAGAGTCTGGCAGCTGACACCAAGATACAGAATGCTGACCCTCAGGCTGTGACAATGCCTGCTACTGAGACCAAAAAGGTCAGCTGTGTAGCTGATACAAAGGTCAATACAAAGGCCCTGGAGACTGAGGCTTCTGCCTCTCAGGCTCCGGGAGATGAACCTGAGCCTGAGGGTGCAGCTGCCCAGGCTCAGGAGAATCAGGATACTCGGCCCAAGGTCAAGGCCAAGAAAGCCCGAAAGGTAAGATCTTTGCCCCTCTACTCCTCTCCTCTCTTAGTTGGTTCATGGCTCTGCAAACCTTTAGAAACTTCCATGAGCTAATCAAGGCTGTGGGAGACACTCAGCAAAATGTAATATAATTCCTGTCATTAGAAAGCTCACAGACTGGTGGAGACAGGAGACAGGAATATGCATAACAGCAATTTGAACGAAATGTCGTTTATATTTATATAGTAGCTACCATGTGTAAGGTCTTGAGCTAAGCACATTCACACAGGTCATCTCATTAAATCCTGAAAGTAATCCAGTTTCGTAGAGAAGGAAGCTGAGTCCCAGAGAGGTGGAGTGACTTGTCCAGGGTGGTATAAGCAGAGCCAGTGGTGGACACAGGAAGAGGAGAAGCCTCAGGCCCCACCCTTGGGTTGCTCCTGGCCTGGTGGGAAGATGAACTCCTGCTTGGAAACCAGTGAAAGACAAACCCACGACTCAACATGGCCACTGTCTAGTGAGTTAGGCTGTTACTGCAGGGGTGGGATTAGAGGGGACATCTGGAAGAGAGAAGATGAGGAAAAAGGACCATCTGTTTCATCTGGCAATGTTGTACTGCTTCTCTGTTGATGCAGGTGAAGCATCTGAATGGGGAAGAGGATGGCAGCAGTGATCAGAGTCAGGCTTCTGGAACCACAGGTGGCCGAAGGATCTCAAAGGCCCTAATGGCCTCAATGGCCCGCAGGGCTTCCAGGGGCCCCATAGCCTTTTGGGCCCGCAGGGCATCAAGGACTCGGTTGGCTGCCTGGGCCCGGAGAGCTTTGCTCTCTCTAAGGTCACCTAAGGCCCGGAGGGGCAAGGCTCGCCGCAGAGCCGCCAAGCTCCAGTCATCCCAAGAGCCCGAAGCACCACCACCTCGGGATGTGGCCCTTTTGCAAGGGAGGGTAAGAACTCTGTCCTCTCCACTCTGCATTATTCACAGCTTTGGCTGTCCTCTTCTCTGCCATCCTCTCAAGTCTTCTGCAAACATATTTTGAGCTTTCCATCTTTTTCTCTTCTCCTAGGCAAATGACTTGGTGAAATACCTGTTGGTGAAAGATCAGACGAAGATTCCCATCAAACGCTCAGGTAGAGTCCTCCTAACCCTTCCTTCCCCCAGCTCTGCCCTCCATTGCCCTCTCCCCTCCATGTGCTGAGAGCCTGTCTTACTCTTATGCTCTCACTTATGTCCTCCCAAGGTTCTAATTTGGCAATACTAGCATCTCTATTCATTAGCTCAGAACCTGTTTGTGCCACCCACAGCCGGGTTGGTAAAGGGTCTATAGTTTGGGTATGGGGGCCACCTGGCTTCATTTTAGCCCAGGTGCTCGCAACACTCTCCCCTTGCAGACATGCTGAAGGACATCATCAAAGAATACACTGATGTGTACCCTGAAATCATTGAACGAGCAGGCTATTCCTTGGAGAAGGTGAAGGGGCAGACCTGGGGGATGGGTGCAGTGGGGAAGCCTTGAATCAAACAGAGCTGTCCATGTCCCTTCTGGGGGGGACCACAGAGACTAACTAACCCAGCCCTGTCACTGCACAGATGGGCAGACAGTGGCCTAGGGAGGGGCATAGGCTAGCTCGAGGTCACACAGCAAGTCAGTGGTAAAGCACAGCGAGGACCCAAGCCACCCAGGTTAGTCCTGGCTGCTGTCCACTGATTGACACGTCCTGTAATGTATTTCAAGTGGTCACCTCTCCCTTCCATTGCCCAGTCTCTGTCTCCCTAGATTCCCACTAATCACAAAGATGAGGTTGATAACAATAGTACATTTGTTGCCTGTTAGCTGTGTGCCGGCCACTCAACTAAGTGCTTAATGTGCATTATCTCACTGATTTCACACACACACACACACACACACACACACGCACGCACGCACACACCTAGGTACATGGGGAGCTGTGGGATGCCCAGGAGCTGAATTTTGTGATCTCACAAGCTGTTCTCCCCATCCACAGGTATTTGGGATCCAGTTAAAGGAAATTGATAAAAATGACCACTTATACATTCTTCTCAGCACCTTAGAGCCCACTGATGCAGGCATACTGGGAACGTAAGCTGGGATAGGGCTAGGGTGGGAGGGAGGCTTCTGCTTTTGTCCATCTCTGTCCTCTTCTCTCCTCACATCCCCCTGGGGAGTCAGGAAAGACAGAGCCTAAAAAATCCCCTGTTCCAGCTCCTGAACGTAGTTGGAGCCCTACTCAGACTAGTGGTGCCTGATTATGATTGACTGAAGGGTGTAGAAGCCTGGGGCAGGGCATTCCTACTGTCAGATTTTCTGTCTCTCCAGAAGCTTCCCAGGAAAGCAGACCTGTCATTGCTTGTCTCTTCCTGTTGGCCTTGGTAGAATGGTTCTCAGGGGAGGGCTTCCTGGTATGGGTGGATCATGGCGCTTGAAGGACAGGAGCATCATTGGGGCTGTGCCTCGAGTTCTCTCAGGGCTGAGGAGTCTGGGAGAGAAAGAAGGGACTCACATTGACTGGGTGCCCAGGTCCTACCAAGTTGACAGGCATCCTTCTATCTTCTCAGCATCCCGGGGAGAGGAGGATGTGATTGTCCCATTTTATGCATAGGAGACTAGGCTCAAGAGTCTAAGTGCCTCACTCAGGGTTACATAGAGCTTGAAGCATAGACTGGGAGGAATTCTCCCATATCTGAAGAATCTGGGGGAGGCTAGCCCAGTGAGCTGGCCAGTGTGATTTTTTGCAGATGGCTGTTGGACGTAAACCTTCTCTCTGTCCCATTATTCTCCTAGGACCAAGGACTCACCAAAACTGGGTCTTCTCATGGTGCTTCTTAGCATCATCTTCATGAATGGAAATCGGTCCAGTGAGGGTGAGTGGCTGGGCTGGCAGCTGAATTGGGGGTTGTGGTTGGAATTCCACATGTTCATTTTCTGTCCCTGTTCTCTTGCCTCCCCTTGCAGCTGTCATCTGGGAGGTGCTGCGCAAGCTGGGGCTGCGCCCCGGGTATGATTGGGCTCTCTCAGCACTTGCTGTCCGTGTTGTCCTTTGGCAAGAGAGGATGGTCCCAGGATTGCATCAGCCTGGTGGTCTGGTGGAGTGGGTGGGGGTGCTGGATGGGGCAGAAGGTCCAGGGTTCTGACCTGGGTGGATGAGGAAAGGGTCCTCTCTGTCTCACTGTCTCTTGGGGTTCTGTGGAGCTTCCGTCATATGCTGGAAACCTCTTTTCTATGTTGTTGGAAATGCCTTGGCCCACATCTGGGATGTGCCACAGCCCCAACTGTATTTATGTATATATGTATGTGTGTACGTATGTATTTATTTATCTTTTTCTGCTGTCAGGATACATCACTCACTTTTTGGGGATGTGAAGAAGCTCATTACTGATGAGTTTGTCAAGCAGAAGTAAGTGTCTGTCTGGTGTTGATGTGTGCCATGCATTTTGCCTGTTTCAGAACTGAGTAATAAAGCTATGGTGCATGTGTGTGTGCTTGTGCATGTGTATATGTGTGCATATAGAGGTGCTTGCTTATTCCTGAGGTTGTGACAGAGAATAGGTGCACACATTTCCTGACCTATTTGTACTCTCACGTATGTCTTCAGAGAAATTTCAAGGCAGGGATTGTCATCACTAGCATTTGTACATGTGAGGAAACTGAGGCTCAGAGAGGTGAAATAATTTGCTCAGGATTACATAGGTAGCAAATGGAAGAGTTGTGTTTAGATTTAAATCCTGGCCCCAGTACCTTGGTTATTTTTACTATGCTTGCTCAGGCTTCATAGAAAGTAATTTCCATAAAGAAATGCCATAAATTGGATTGGTAGCTTTAGGCAGTCAGGTACTGTACTGGGGTCTTGACTTGTACATCTCATTTCATTTTCATAAATACCCTGCAGAATAGCTGCTGTTATCCCATCCCTGTTATTACTTAGGAAGCCTAGGACTCGGAGAGTGGAAGTCTGAGCATGACCCTGGCTGGTAAAGGGTCCATTCGGACCTGGAGCCCAGCCCTCCTGACTTTGTTGACCAGGACCCACCCTGTCCTTGATCCCTGGAGAATATGTGTGCACTCGCACACAAATGGTAGGGAGGATGCATGGAGTACACTGCTGTAGGTTGACAGTTTCTTTCCCTCACAGTCATTTTCTGTGGGTGACTGTCTCAGGGCTCAGCCAGGCCATGGATGAACCCCTTTGATGGGCTGTGCTCAGAGCAGGGGGCATGAAGAAATGGTTTACAACAAACCCAACAAGAATCTGGGTCATTGTGACCAGGAGCACGAACTCATGGCCTTCCTGTGAACAAACCCCATACACATGTCCCCCTGCACCTCCATCTGATTGCTGAGCAGGACCAGTGAGACAGGGCTCAATATTGGAAGACAAGCTGCAGTATTCAGCAGGGGAGTTTGCCATCTGAAGCCTGTCCAGTCCATGCATGAGTGGACTCTGAGTGGTCTTATAAAGTCTTTGAACCTCTCTTTTCAAGGTACCTGGACTATGCCAGAGTCCCTAATAGCAATCCCCCTGAGTATGAGTTCTTCTGGGGCCTGCGCTCCTACTATGAGACCAGCAAGATGAAAGTCCTCAAGTTTGCCTGCAAGGTAATTAGAGAGCTGCCCAAGCTTGGCCTGTCAAGAACATGGGGTGCCACTGGGTGGGATAGGCCGTGTGCAGAGCAGCCTGCAGCTCATACACGAACATTCAGAAGCCCGTATGAATGTGCCAATACATTATCTGAATTGTTTAATCTTTACAACTAATATGTCATTACCTTACTGCAGATGAGAAAACTCAGGCTCAGAGAGGTTGTTAGGTGACATGTCCAACGTCACAGAGAGAGTAAGTGTCAGAGCAGGGATGGAATATTAGATGCATAATTACTAGTAGTATTTATTGTATTATTACTACTGTATACAGCATGTAGCATGGTGCCTAGCATACAGTAGGTGCTCAGTACTCAGACTGCCCCTTCAGATGGTTGTTATTCTCGTTTCAGGTACAAAAGAAGGATCCCAAGGAATGGGCAGCTCAGTACCGAGAGGCAATGGAAGCAGATATGAAGGCTGCGGCTGAGGCTGCAGCTGAAGCCAAGGCAAGGGCTGAGATTAGAGCTCGAATGGGCATTGGGCTCGGCTCTGAGAATGCTGCTGGGCCCTGCAACTGGGATGAAGCTGACATCGGACCCTGGGCCAAAGCCCGGATCCAGGCGGGAGCCGAAGCTAAAGCCAAAGCCCAGGAGAGTGGTGGTGCCAGCGCTGGTGCCAGTGCTGGCAGCAGCTTCAGCGCCAGCACCAGCCTGACTGCCACCCTCACGTTCGGGCTCTTTTCGGGCCTTGGTGGAGCTGGTGCCAGCACCAGTGGCGGCTCTGGTGCCTGTGGTTTCTCCTACAAGTGAGATTTCAGGTATCTACTTAGACTTGGGGTCAGTCGGGACTCATGGGGATTGGATGAGGAGCTGGGTGGTTATAAGAAGGCCAGGGTTAGAGGACCACATGGAGAGTATGGGAAAACACTGCTTTTGGCATTTTATTCCTTCCCTTTTAGTGGATAGCAATTGACTTTTTGATTTCCTTTTATTTGTGTTTTCAGATATTCCTACTCCCAGCAGTCTTTCTCTTCGAGCCAGGGTGCATCCTCAGAAACCTACTCAACACAGCACTCTAGGCAGCCACTATCAATCAATTGAAGTTGACACTCTACATTAAATCTATTCGCCATTTCTGAGTTTATTGCTTTTTTTGGTGGGCTGCCACATTTTGGTATCACATTTAAAAATGAATTGGGAAAGTTTTCACCTCAATCTGTGCTTAGAGGTGACACTGTTGGATTCACTGGGGCAAGATCAGCATGCCTCTCTGGAATAGGTAGGGCCCCATCTCTAGCCTACAGAGTAGGCAGGATTGCAGTGGTGTGGGGAGTTGTAGGGAGCACAGGTACGGACGACACACTTTGAAGAAGAGCCCTGAAGTTGGCAAGTCTGGAGCAGGAAAGCAGAGGAGACTGGACATCAAGTATAGGCTCTTCTTTTGAGAACCTTGGGTGAGACAAGAAGGAGAGAGGTAGGTATCTAAAGGGAGATAAAGGACAAGCAAGGGTTTTCTTTGGAAAGGAGAGAGGGGCTTGAGCATGCAGGAGCTGATAGAGAGGGAGATGTTGAAAACTGACTCATGCAGCCCAGTCCCTGAGGTGGTGGGAGGGTAAGGCCTATGAGAAGGATCTGTACAGAAAGAACTTGGAGAGGGGACTGTGGAAGGGTGTCAGGCAGTGGGGAGGCCTCTACAAGATTCAGTAATCTTGTAGGAATCAAGAGGAGTGTTAGTTTATTCCAAGGTTTTAGTTCTGTTGTTTGGTCGTGGAAGAAAGACACAAGACCAGGGGCAGTGAGTGTTTGCGTCTATATCTTCATTACTATGTCCACAGTGTCTGACACAGAGTAGGTGTACAGAATGGTGGATGAGATGGACCATGGGACCCAGGCAGGCTTGATGAGGAAGATGAGATTGTGTGACAGATTGGGAGACAGTGCAGGAGTTTGTGGACAGGAGCCTCAGTGAAGTCTACGAACAAGGCAGAATGTTAAGTGAATATACCAAGTGCCTCCTATATGTCTGGCAGTGTTCTAGGTGTCTGGGAACGCATGTTGAGAGAACTAGAAGGATGAACTGTGGACTAGTTAGATGGTCAGACAGTGGGATGATTATATTTAAGAAGATAGCAGAGAGAGCTCTGGGTGATAAGGTCCAAGGAATAAGTGGTTAAAGGGGGAGAAGATGCCACTTCCTGGAGATGAGTGTTCAATGGCTTGGAAAGACAGAGTATTGGTTAGGTCATCCATTTGGACAGTGAAATCACCCAGGATGGTGCCAGGTGTTGGGGTAGAGAGAAGCACTGTGAGTTGGGTGCCAAAGTCCCCTTGTGTAGTTGAAGGTGTAGCTCCACTGCCCATTAAGGCATGGGGCCCTCAGGCAATCAGAGATCTACCTTCGCCATGTTTGGGGGAATATTTCCCTGGACGTTTCTTTCTAGGAATCCCTCACCATCTAATCCCCACATTACCAGACCCCCTAATCTGGGACAGTCTTAAGGACAATGGGGCCTTAGTAATAGCTGCATCTCCCTGTAGAGTCTATAAGCAATAAAGGAACATGGTTTATTGCTTAGGGAACAGGATCTAAACAAGAAAAAGCTGCATCAAGAGCAAGGCAGTTTCTTGCCTGTGGCCATGAATCAAGACCTACTTTAGCTGCTGAGGTGTTCTTCACTGGATGCAAAGATTTTTCCATTAATTCCATAGGCCATGGTCTCCTCAGGGGCTGGGTAGTACCTGGGAGAGGTCACAGGCAGATTAGGCCTAGGAAGGACTCTCTAGTGGGTGGGTACCATGTCCGGGGCCCCTTCAGATTCCCAGGTTATATCCATCTAAAAATGGGATGGATACGGGATGATGGGGAGGGGTAGCAGGGAACCTGGGGACTGATTCTAATAGTTCAAAGTGCTTGGTAGAAAGAAGGGTGAATCATAGTCATGAAGAGCTCTGCCCTTCCGATTTAACTTTCCTTTTGCAGACCACTGGGCTTGCAGGGCTCCCCACCTCTTTTCCTTTCCTACAAGGCCTAGAATTGGTTAGGACAAGTGATGGGTTTATCCTCACTACTCAGATGTAAGGACTGAAGACGTGGAGCGAGGAAGAGATCAAGTCTGGTCCCAGGCAAGTGGGGAATGTCCAGAGCCAGGAAGAGGGAGTGACAGAAGGAATGGGGACAGACTCTGGTGCATGTTTTTGCCATCTTTATCAGATTGGAGACCACTGCTGTGGTGAATGAACTCCCATAATTTTCAGTATGTCATTGATAAAATTCCAAATAATTGTAGAACACATCATGTATCTTCCCTTGTTAGGAGTGGAAAGAGCCCCTAGAGCACTTTTTCCACCTGTTTTTTATTATCACCATTTTAAATTATTACCTAGAAAGAAGCCTTTTTAAACATTTTTGTTCTAATTGCATCCTCCCTTGTGAAATTTGAATACCACAGATATACTGTATATCTATATAACTATGTGTATTTATGCATTATACATAAAAAGAGTTTCGATACAGGATTTATAGTGACTAACTTGAGTGTTTATGTTAAAAGTTAGTTTAACAATTTAAAAAGCCATTAACATTTAACTTTATAACTATTTGCTGAGCAACTTTAAATGTAACTTATTTACATTGTAATGTATCAAATTACATATGTAAATTAGCAATTTATATAGTTGTGATGATAATAGTGATGTAATCAAAATTTTAAAACATTAATCAAAACTAATTTTTTCTGCAAAAGTAAAACAAATGAAAATTTAAATTAACTTCATAAAAATTATTTTTAGTGGACTTAACTTTCAAGTGTTGCCTGGTATGAGAAAATAACTAGATGCTAGATACTCATTCAGGTGTCATCAACATTTTTTCTTTTCAGTACTTGACATAATTAATGATCGATTGAATGACTTCTGTAGAATTAAATAGAAGCCATTTTTATTTAATTCTCAAAGCCCAAATAACACACAGAGGCACTGAAGGTTAAACATTAAAGCAGTCAGTGGCAGCCAGTAGGCACGTGCAGGTCACTTCTCACGATATGACTGCAAGAATGAGCAACAGATTAGAAGTCTTTCCATCATAGCCTCCTATTTGCCATGATTTTGTAGTGCTGATCTTACATTGTGTATCTTCCTCATTGCTGCTCAGGTGAAACCCAAGAAAACCCAGTAACGGAAATTAAATACTAAAGAGTAAGGTTCGTCTGGTAGGGTTGAGCTTTAGAGGGCCACAAACAATTGTAACTTTTCTGAATTTTTTTAAATGATTTTTGTCCCTCAATGACCAGTTTTCACTCCCTTGAGGATGATTACCCACCACCCCATCTGCCCTTAGCCCTGCATTGAGAATAAAAACCCTACAGTAACATTTCACCTGGGCCTAATAAGATAGAATGAATGCTGGATAGCCAGGGTGGGTGTGGGGGAAGGAAGAAAGAGAGAAAGAAAAAGGGGAGAAAGGAGAGAGGGTGGGAGGGAGGAAAGAAGTAAGGAAAAAAAGAAAAGAGATAAAGGGAGGAAGGGAGGAAAAGAAAAAAACAAATACCTATTAGAGACCATTTGTGAGAACAAAATGTGTAACAAACTTCCTCAAACTTAAACTTACAAAAATGCCTTGGTCCAACATAATGCTACTAAGCCATACATAATAGCCATTCACCCCTACAAGAGAGGTCACCCTAAATCTTATCAGCTACCATCCCCAGATCCAGGTCCAGGAATTTGGGGGTAGTAGACTTTCCTCTCCCACCTACCTTGCAATCCCTTCTAGATATGCTGCAGGCTATGAACTAGATTGTACATTGAATACCATTCTACAGTGGGGTGAAGATGAAGAAAGAGGATGGAAATAAAACACACACACACACACACACACACACACACACACACACACACACATGCCCTTTCTCTCTTTTGAATCCATGTGCACCCCTTGTCTTTAACAAGCACCTTAGCTGTTTATGGTTATTTGCTTGGTAGTGTGAGACCCTTGGTGGTCCTGCATGTGTATGGCTACTGTATTTTTGGATAATCTTTATCACTGGATACGATGTGGATTAAAGTACTACGGGGATTTCCTGGGACTCATATATACAGAAGGTAGAGTATTCTCTGCTCCATTGGGTCCAGCAATCCTGAGCATGCCTCGTAGGACTAAGTTGTGCATTATGTTCCTAAGAGACCCTAGAGGTTGCCTCCACAGTGATTGTGTGGAATTTGAGCTCTTGGAGGCCCAACCTGAATTGGCTTGCTGTAATCTGCATCGAACTTTTGCCACTGGACACGGCAATGCTAGAGTCATGCAGTGAATCTCCAGGGTTCCAGACATGCTCTTCCCTGCCCCCACTGTATAGCAGACTCCCTATTTCCACTTGATAGTTAGGATGATTCATCCCAACCACATAGTAAATACCCTTTTTGCCTATTGGCTCAATGTCATGAGGTGCTCCAAATGGCCAGGTGGAAGTCCCAACTTCCTGTGAATCAAATTTTTGCGAGAGTTTCACTAAGTGAACTGATGAGAGGTATCACTCTCATTTTCACCCTTTGATTCCTAGATCCATGTGTTCTGTTTATGGGAGAAGGAACATCACATATTGGTTGTTGATTCAAAGAAACACTGAATTTTGTAGGATGGCCTTCAGACCTCACAAAATGTTGTTTCCTGTCATCATAACTAAATCTTCCATAAACCATCCCATCCTCTACAAGGACTGTTGCTTATGGGAGATGGTGTATGTGATGAGAACAGGGAAGTCCCTCATTGTTAGACTTGTCTTAACTCTCACTGTGAAATGTGTTCTTTGACCAGGAAAAAAATATATTGTTTGGAATTTTTTAATGATGTGCAAAGTGCATAAAGTAATTAGAATATCCAAAGATGATGGTGCTGATAAAAGAACCAGGGAAGGCAATTCCATTCCATTATATATGATTATTCCAGTAAGGATAAATTGATACCTGCTCCCTGATGGAAGAGGTCCAATGTAGCCCTTCTGTCATCCAAGGACTCGTCAGTCTCCCCAGGAAATGGTGATATATTAAGATTTCTGCTGTTGAGAAATTGGGGACTCTACAGTGTTGACAGTGAAATCAACCTACAAGAAAGGTAAAATCCATGGTGAACTCCTGCAGAACATCCATCCCTTCTACTGCTGCAGTTTTGTTCATTGACTCATCAAACAAGCACTGAGATGTTTGGAGAAAGAGGTTGACAGATTTTCACAGACTGAATCATCATGCTCCTTTTTGTAAGCATTCACATGAGACACAAATATTCTCACACTCAGCCCATTCTGAGAGATCCGTTCACTTACTCCTCATATATATGTAGCAAAGCATTTAGACTGCTCTCTAAGTATTTTGCTGCATTATTGTTACTGCTATCAGTTCTCCAATCCAGTTCCTTCCCAGTCTCTGACCATCTGACCAGACTGTTAGTATTGATCAGTGCCCCGGCCAGGTCACTTTCTGGATGAAGGCATCAACCAGGAGCACATCTCTGAGTTTTGCCTCGTTGGAAGATTTCCCTTCCTTACTTCCCATCAGGGTCACACCTCAGTGGGGCT
Organism: Camelus ferus; assembly: GCF_009834535.1. Lineage (NCBI taxonomy): Eukaryota > Metazoa > Chordata > Mammalia > Artiodactyla > Camelidae > Camelus > Camelus ferus. The sequence continues at coordinate 40,796,486 of NC_045732.1, forward strand.
GTTAACTCCCAGTTAGTTCCTAGTTATCATGCAGTGTCAACTGCAAACCATGCTCCTGGGTTTTTTCTTCTTCAGTTAGCTGGTTATTGGGAACTTGCCACAAGGACCTAGGTGTGAGCTGAGGGACAGCAAGCAATGTGGCAGGAGTAGGGACCATGGGAGTGGCGCCACCTGTGACTCGTTTGTGCTTTCAGGACCTGCTCCAGACTGACTTTGTTTATACCACTGCTGTTTGGGGATGGACCGCTGTTACTGCCCAACTTTATGCCTTGGCGGATCAGCTGCACCGAGCCCAGAATGGGCAGCTCAGTTTGCATGGTCACTTGGGGTCCATAGTTAGGTGTTCAAACTCTACCAGGGCTAGTTATTTAACATTGTTAAATTAATCATCAGGTGACAAGAGCTGTTTCTCAAAAGGAGGGTAATTATTTGACAAAGAGCATGGCTTATGCTCCAAAACTCCAGAGACCTGTGCTTTAATTCTCCAGTTGGAGCTTGTTGGAAGCTCCAAACAGCATCTCAATCTGTCACAGATGCTCAGCCAACTCAGTCAACTCACTCAGACATTTACTTGTTCACTCAACAAACATCTAGTAGTGACTACGGTGTTCATGGCCCTGTACTAGGTACTGGGGTGTCCTGTTCTCAAGACACGGCCAGTCCAGTGAGGAACACAGTGACAGCACCAAGAGGCACCACTAAGGGCTGTGGGAGCCCAGATGAGCAAGTGATTCCCTCTTCTGTGTATAGGCATTAATCATAGATAGTGTGTGAGGAACATCTGCACAAATGCACAGATACAGACGCACATCTTTATGTACAAATATAGGCATTGTGTCCACACACTCTAATTATGGATTGTGAGTCAGCAGTCAGTGTGCTCTGGTGGAAGGAACCCTTGACTGGGAGACAGGTGATGGGCGTTAGATGGCCTCAGATCCCTTACAGGGTCCCTGTGTGTCCCAGGACATGTTCCTGGCCCTCTCTGGCCTCATATCTCCTGCCTGTAACAGGCGAGCAGCGTTAACTCGCCCAGCCTGGTCTCTGTGAGTGTCACATTAGAACGTGGACGAGGAGAACCCAGAGTGCTCCCTGGCATACAGTATGTGAAAACTACTGTGCTTGACTGTGGGTGACAGTTGGTGGGAAAGTGCTTGGTAAACCACACTCACAGTGCCCATGAGTGTGAAGTTTCGAGCCAGGCGTGTGCAGGTACATGAACCAGTCCCAATCAAGAGACCTCTGGCTGCAGATGTTGCCACGGGCTAGGGTGGCTCCTCCAGTGGCCTCTGACTCTGCTCTGAGGAGTGAGAGAAGCAAGAATCAGAGGTCAGGGTCCACCTTGAGGACCCCACCTGTCAGTCCGAGGGTAACAGAAAGGGAGCCAGGAGGACCGGGCCTTCTGGTGCGATGCCCGGGACGCTGCCACCTCTGCAGTGGGGGAGGCTGAGAGGCAAGCAGGAAGGTCTGGTTTTCAGTCCTGGCTCTGTTTACTAAACATGTGACCTGGGGCCCCTCTGTTCCTGTCTGGGCCTCAGCTTCCTCTTCCATAAATCGGTGATGGTAAGGCCCACCCCCACAGAGCTGTTGTGAAGATTAAACAAGGTCACAAACATGGAAGCAGATGGGGCCATGACTGTGCAGAGGTGTCCAATAAAAGAGAGCCCTCCCTCCCCACTGCACCTCATTTCCCACTTGTCCCACCCCAAGCCATCCTCCCAGCAAGACCAATACCTGTGCTAACAGGCCCAGGCACAGGGCCAAACACTGGGGAAAACGTATCTGTTTAGCCAGCACCCATAATGTGCAGGTCACTATTCTCGGCTGGAAAGAAGACACTCACTCTGTGAGGGTCAGACATGGGCCAGAACTGGGAGAGATGGAGCCCAGGGCATGGTGACCTGCCTGGGAGGGCAGGAGGGGCCAGGGGAGGGCTTCCTGGACCAGACCGTGGAGGGGGAGATGGGCCCTGAAAGGGGTGGGGGAGGGAGGGCAGGAAAGAAGTGGTAAGTGATGGGGGACAAGTGCTGACCCTGTGATGACCAGCAGCGGGGGTTTGGGAGTGAAGCATCAGCCCTGAGTAAGAAGGAGAAGATGGATTCAAGCGTGGGGCACTTCAGGGCAGCTGTCTGTGCCAGTGATGGTCACCAGCTGACAGAGGGGACAGAGGGCAGCCTCGGTGGGGGAAACTGTGCAAGTTATGGCACAGAGTTGTGCAAAGATGAGGGGACCAGTCAGGCAGGGGCGAGGGTGCTCATCGCAGTGGGGCTGGAGGGGCAGTCGGATCTGGGAAGGCCTGAGTGTCAGGACCAGGCTCTCAGAGTTGCGGATGCTGTCGGCACATGGGAGCCATTCAAGGATGGGTCAAGACTGAGTGGCTGATGGTGTGAAAGAGCAGGAGTGACCAGAACCTGCTTTTACCCTCTCATTGTGTCTCCCCAACCTTAGGACCCGGACAGTGGCCACCCCACCCACCCACGGCCCACCTGGACCGCTCAGCCAATGCCTGTGGGTGCACAGGGCCCTCCCTACCTGCTTGCCCTGAGCTGAGAGGCCAGAGTCACCTCTGAGGTTGAGTTCACTCTCACTGTGCCAGCATATGTAGACGGAGCGGGGTGTGACGTGGATGTTCATGAGATAGTAGACTGTGCGGCTCTGGATGTGGTCCTGCAGTTGGTTACCAATGTAGCGTGTGCCCATGTCGAAGATCTTGATGTAGGCAGGGGCCGGGCTGGCCCAAGCAGGAGCAAGGGCAGCTCAGGGTCTGATGGAGGGGGGCTCTTTTTGCTGCTCCCCATTTGCTCCCCTAGACTCGCTCTCCACCCATGTCCATCCCACTGTGTGCTCAGGAGACTGACTTAGTTCACTGCATCTCTGGGCTCCCTTGTTCTACCAGCAAAAGGTACTGGCACAAGATGGAGGGTGGTCAGAGGGAGAGTTTGCAATTATTTATTCCCACATCTTCCTACCCACTGGATTGTGCTTTGGCTTTGCCTAAATTCTCCTAACCACAGCCATAAGCTCCTGTGGGCAGCCCCTCTTCCATGTGGTTATAAGCCTTGTCACTTTTTTACAAGTGCTCCCTCCTCTTGGCCCTTCAGTTCTTGGGGAGGGAATGGCTTTCAGCTGATGCAGTCCTTGGGTATCTGAACATCCCTTGCGGGTTCCCCTAACCCTGCCCACACCTCTGAAAATTGTCTTCACTAATATATCTTCAGTTTACCCACTGAGTGTGCCATCTGTTTTTTGACAGCATTCTGAGTGACGAAGAGAGAGAATGTGAGTGAAAAGGGGAAGGAGTGAACGTGTGAGTAAAGGAAAGAGTGAGTGAATGTAATGTGAGTAAATGCGTGAAAGAATCAGTAACTAAGTGTGAATGAGTGAGTGACTGAATGAGCTGATCAGGAACCTTTTCCTATTTGTTCCCCTACGGGATGCAGAAGCCACGTGGCTTTCCTCAGGAGTCACCGCTGAGAGTGGACGGGCAGTGGGAGGACACTGGGAGGTGCAGCCTGCCCTAGAGGATGTTGTCTCAGGCCCTGCAGGCCAGGCAGCTGTCCTGGCTGCCAGCCTTGCTTCAAACGCCATCTCCAGGTGTTTGAAGGCCACACTGACTACATCAGAATCGCTATATGAGCTGTCAGAATACAGATTCCTGGACACCACCCTCCCGGAGTCTGCTTCAGGGGGGTGGGGAGGGGGCCCAGGAATCTGTTTTGAACCAACTTGCAGGGGAACTTCATGTCCAGCCAGATTGGAAAACCACTGATGTGGCCTACATGCCTCTTCTGAGAGATGAGCAGACGTCACCCATATCACGCGGCCAGTCTCACCAAACTGGCTTCGGAAGACCTACTGAATCTGACCCTGCTGACCCAGAGAGACAGAGTGGAGCAGCCAGAAGAGAGACACAGATACAGACCTGGGTTCAAATCCTAAGCTGGGGCAGCAGGAAAATCACTCACTGGCTCGGCTTCACTTTTCCCATCTGCGCAATGGGGCCATGCAACCTATGGCCCATTGTGAGACTTTGAGAAAATGCCTCCCTGCGAATGACTGGTACAGAGAAACGAGGACAAGATGATCATTGTAATCATTAGCATGACTGAGCACTTACTAGGAACCAAGTATGGTTCCGAATACTTTACATAAATGATCTCACTTAATGCCCACAAATTTTGTCCATGAATTAGGTGCTGTTCTCATTCCCGTGCTACAGGTGAGGAAACTGAGGCTTAGAGAGTGTGAGCAACTTGTCCAGGGGCCCACAGACAGCATCTGAGTCCTTGGAGCCTGCACTCCTAAACCCTAAGCTATAAATGGCAGCTCCCTCCCCCTTCTCCTTAAAGGTTACAGCAGAGGGTAGAGCCAATCCTGTAGGGACAGAACAGAACAAAGACCTCTGAAAGGAAGGAAGCCAAGGGAATGTATGTAAGCAGGCGCCTCACAGAGTTTAGGGGCTCAGTTTGCCCCTAAGCTTCCTGACAGCTGTAGCAGGAAGTGGGGGTGGGAGCAGAATTCCCTAGTTTCCATTTTCTGGAAGAAAAAAGGAGGCACAGAGACATGTCAAATGGACATTTGTCTTGGACTGAAATTCCAGAGGAGTTGATCTTGTGGTCAGCTCAGCAAACATCCGGGACCAGAAATTCATCTGTGATTTCATGAGGCGCTAAAAGGCTTATTCACACACGTGATTCTGAGAGTCAGAAGGCAGAGGGGGAAGAAAACAGATGAAATTCTATCCCAGAGAAGAATCTTGCTAGACCGCAGTGTCCCACAGCAGTAAGGGGCACGGGAGGAGACCTAGGCCCTGCCTGGGTGTCTGTCTCTCTCCACCACACACACCACGCCGTGTCTCTGGGAGGAGACCCAGGCCCCTCCAGACTCCTCCAGAGACTGGGCTCCGGGATGGGTGGCCAGTGAGCCAGGGCGAAGTTATGAGCGAGGGCCAGACAGCTGAGGGGAGGGCTGGGTCAGTCAGGCTGGGCTTTCTGGAAGAGGCAGAGCAGAGCATGAGGAGCTGGTGGTAGGATTTGGAGACGAATGTGGCATTTGGGCAGGTGGAAGAGCGTGGCAGGCAAAAGGAGCAGCAGGTGGTGCCGGGTTACTTCTCACCCTTCCCAGATATTGTCCCTTTGCATGTCCCTCTACCTGGCTTTCTGCCTGGTGAGCCCTCCATACCACCCCCCCATTCCCCACCCATGCAGGTGAGGCTGACTTGCCCCCACCCACGCAGATGGAGAGGGGAGAGACCTGTGTCCGAATTACTTTCTGCCCGACACTGCAAGACCAGTGTGCCTTCTCCAGCTCAGGCATCACGGCCAACTTCGTGGTCCAGTACGATGTAGTCATGGAGGACATCACTGGAGACGTGCAGGTGAGAGGGCCGGGGAAGGGAAAGAAAGAGCCCAGGCTCTGGAGTCAGACACGCCTGGGAAACACCAGGCCTCCACATGTTGCTGACTTGGTTCTCCCTGGGGATCAGTGAGGACTCGTGAACACGACAGGATGGTGAGTAGCGACACATGACTTCACAACTTGGGAGGCACAGGCGCTCCCTCAAAGGGTTGGAGAGTGGGGACTGCCTAAACTGAATCAAGCTCCTAAGAATCCATTCCTGACTGAAGCAAGTCATAGCCCACTGTTCCCCAGTCCTTTTGGAAAGGGAACCAATGGCCGGGGTTTAGTCTCGCACACTTTCTGCAGCTCTGATAATCTCATGTTCTCTTGGACTTCCCTGAGGTCTCTAAATTTCAAAAACGAGTTTTGCCTCCCTTGAGCCACTGGCCTACACAGAGAGCCCTTAAATTCTGAGCTCACACACTCTCAAAGAACATGCAGGGGTCCCACGCTCTACCAAAGGGTTCGAGCTCTGATCCAAGACCCTTGGCTTGATGACGGCAATTGCACGGCAGCCTGAGATGTGTGGTCCCAACCTGCATCTCTCACCACACCTCTCACTGCCTCCAGCACACAGACCACCCTCCAGCTGCCCCACACTGTACCACACCACTCACCATTGTCCCCAAACACCCTCCTGCTGCCCCACAGGGCACCACAACACACACCATTGTGCCAACACACCCAAAGGGCCAGTCATCTGTGTCTGAGCATTTGCCCAGTCTCTCTGCTGCCCTGGGATTGTCTTCTATCCCCTTTCTCCACTGGTCAGTGTCCTTTTCACCCTTAAAGACCTTGCCCCAGTGTCACCTCTATGATGACCCCACCCCACTCACACTTCCTCTCTCTGCTCTGGGCAAATACAGTGCTTTGGTTACACCTCTCCTCGTGTAGTTACTTATTCATTCATTCGTATGTGGACTCATCTCCACCACGCAGAAAGCTACCCTCGCCCAGTCCTGTCCCCAGTGACTCTGCGAACTCAGAAATGAGCTGGAAACAGTCCCTTCTCTCCTACTGGAATGTCCCATCCTGAGGCAGCCTGATCCATAGAGATGTAGCAGCCATAGCATACTCTAGGTGCTGTGATGAAATCTGTAAGGGGTTATACGTGAATACCACTGGGGAGGGTTCCACTAAAGCCCTTCTGAAGCAGTTGCCTTTAAGTTAGGATGGGAAAAACGGGTAGACTTTACCTCCACCTGGGTGGATAGGGTGAAGGGAATGGCATGCAGAGAGAGGGGAATGGCCTGTGCAGAGGCACAGAGGTATGACAGAGGCCTGTTGTGGAGGGGGAATAAAAGGAATTCACCCTCTAGGAGCTGAGGGTATCATGCCAGTAGGTGGCAGCAGGGGCCTTAACCTGCTGTTCTGCTCTGTGTGTGTGTGTGTGTGTGTGTGTGTGTGTGTGTGTGTGTACTGAGGTATCTGGCTGCTTGTTCATTCTTTCCCTCTCCCACCATCGCCTGGAGTAGAAGTACAGATAGAATGGATGGAATTTAAGCATTAAATAGTACAACTGATACTCCCACCCACTGTGTGCTCTGACTCCTGCATCCCCCACACCAAGAACCCCTCAATTCACCTCCCATTCCTACTGGAGTATGCCCATCTTCCAAGGCCTAGCACATCCACTGCCCGGGCACCTAATCCTGTCTGTCAGGCCCACTGCTGGCTGATGTCTGGAGCCCTGAAGTGAGTCACACACACACACCCTATTCACTGTCTCCAGGCGAAACAGAGAGAGACAATCAATCGTGACCCAAGATGAAGTACTTTCTCAATGACAACACTAGGTATGATGGAAGCCATCGTGAGGGTCAAGGAGGTCAGGGATGGCTCCCTGGAGGAAGTAAAGACTGACCTGGGCCTTAAAGAATTCAAAGAAGTATACCAAGTTGGGAAGGGGGCTACCAGAAGACAAAGGCATTCTAGTAAAGCAAGTGCTGCATGGTACAAAGAACGGAGGCTCGAACTATCCAGAGGTGTGTAGGGGAACACAAGTGGGTGGGAGTTCCTGGAGCATTGACTTAAGGCCCAAGAAATGGTAAGAGGTGAGACTGAAGGCCATGAGCCCTGCAGGTGCTTGAAGAGGAACATAGAATTTATCTTGAACATGACCAGGAAGCCATGAGAGGAAACGACGTCATGAGGTTTGTGTTTAGAAAGAGCAGACTGAGCAGCTGCTGCAAAGATGCATGGATGGGAGGGGCCCCAATAAAGCAGGGAAACCAGAGAGAAAGAGGCCCTGAATCTGGGCTTTGTTAGTCTGCAACGGAGTAAGGAGGGGGGTGGACCTGAGACATATCCAGCAGATAAAACCAGCAGGAATTTGTGGCTGGTTGGATGTGGGGAGTGAGGGACACAGGAGGATTCAGGGGTGACACGGGTTTGTATCTGGAGTGGCCATGTGGGTGATGGTGCCTCTAAATGACAAAGACACACAAGGGCGGGATGGGAGATGGCCATGAATTTATTGTTTGTGCAGGATACGTTGGAGGCATCTTAGTCATCCAAGGGAACAGGTCCAATGGTGAGTGCGTTTGAAGTTGCGGAGGAGCAAGGGTGAAGAGCATTGGACTAATGAAAGAGCTGCCGACCCACCAGTGGAGATTCAGTGGTTGAACCCAAAAGAGAGCTGGGGACGCGACCCAGGGAGCATGTTCAGAGCCAGAGGGGCAGATCCAGGATGGCGGCTGATGAGGCAGAGCTTCCCGGTCCAGGAGCTATTGCGCTCCTCAGCCCCCGGGGTATCCGGCCCCAACAACAGCCTGTTCAGGGCTCTAAATCCCCACCACTTCCCTCCATTGTGCTGCGCAGAGGTAGTCGTTTTCTTTGCATGTCGTGACTGCAAATTTTTAGGCAACGCTGCTTATGAGACAGGGGGAGAAATGGAGCCCAAGAAAGACACGGAATCAGACGAACCAGAGAGCTGGGAGGAGAATAGGAGAGTTCACCATCTCAGTATTCCAGGGGAAAAGAGTCCTCTGAGGACCAAAAGCGATTGCCCACTGTGAAATACATCAGTGAGGTGCAGTGTGATGAGAACTGAAATGGTGTTTGGAAACCAACTGGTCATTGCAGCCTTTGCTGAGAGAAGGATCAGCGTTGGGGGTGGGATCCACTCTGCAGTGGGCAGAGGAGTGAAGTGGAGGTGAGGAGAACATTGCAGCTGCCCAGGTAATGACCGCTACCGGGAGGAAAGGAGCTGGTTTGAAGTTTGGGTGGGGTTGAGATCAATGGGACTTGTCTTAGTGGATGGAGGAGACACACAGGGTTTTCTATTGTAAAGAAGACCCAGTCTGGTGTGTGGGCTGGGTTGAGAGGAGTCTGGCTGGTGGCAGAGGCATGGGAGGCTGGGAGTGCAAGGGGTTAGGGCAGGATTGTTTTGTCTTGCGGTAGAGGGAAGAGGCTTATGGGTATGTGGAGTCTGCGCAGGGGTGGGGTGGGCAGTCCAAGGGACATGACCTGCTGCCCTTAATTTTCGTCATGAGGAGGGAGGGGAGGCATTTCCTGAGACTGGAGTGGCATGACAGCTGAGGGGAGTGTGAGAGGTTGGTGACCTGGGTCATGCCTCTGGTTTACAGGATGTGAGGTGTGGGGCCGCTGGTGACGTGGGACCGTGGAAAAATAGGAATGTGATTTTTCCCAGAAGCGCTCACCTACCCAGGTATGGGAAGTACACAGAAGGGCAGCTGGGCTCTGCCTTTTTGGGGGCAGTTGCAGGATGGTTGACCCAGGCCTCGGGGAACTGCTGTAGAGCGCCGGGAGAAAGTGGAGACCGAGCCCACGCAGGCACCTGTGAATTGATTCGATGGCTGAGGTGGAGAGGAAGAGCAAGGTGCCTCTGCCCTGGATAACCATCTCCTTCTCCTCTCCACAGCCTGCCCCGCCACTTGCCCTCCAAGAGAGGAGGAGATGGTGTGTCCAGCCTTGTGATCAGAGAATGCCTGAGTGGCAGAGAGGAGAAGAAGCTGGTGAGCCAGGGCAGAGCCTCCTTCAGGCTGTGGGCAGCACAGACCCTCAGCAAGCCTATACTTACTTGCCTAGCTGAGCTGACACTGGTCCCGGGGGCCCTCCCAGCTCCCCTCTCCCCTTCCCTCAGCTGTCCCAGGCTCCAGGCTCTGCAGAGGCAGAGATGCAGTGGGGGGAGGGGGCCAGCAGCCAATCACATCCCCGACTGCCCAAGGCATCTGCACCTGGTCTAACCAATCCCCTCTGAATAAACAGCTCACTCAGCCTCTGCTCCCTCCTCCCCTCCCTGCTCTGCCCAGCAACAGCAGCAAGGAGGTTTAAGGAGGAGAGGGAGGCCCTGCAAACTCCCAGGCCCTGGCAGCCATGAGGCTGGGCCTCAGGCTCACTCTATACAGGGAGGTTAAAACAATACTTACGGTTCCTGGAGCCCAGGCAAAATGTCCCTCGGGGCCCTCAAGACTGTGCAAGCCCAGCTCTCCCAGACAGGAACTCACATATTGCAGAGATCCTGGTCCTTGGCGCCTCGGGCCACAAGCCAGTCTCATTCAGTCCACAGCTCAGGGGCAGGCTGTGGGCTGGCAGCCTGACCAGCAGAGAGACAGTTCTGGTGGAGGAGATGGACAATGGACAAACGGTTGCACAAATGCCTAGTCAATAGCCACAGTGACAGGCCTAGGAAGGAAAAGAGCAGGGTGTTATGCAGGAGAGTAAGAGAGAACCTGATTTAGACTGACTTCACAGTTCTTGTTCGTTTCCCTTCTTTTTGTCCAGATTTACGACGGCTATTTTATTCATTACTTGGCCCCCAGAGGCCTCCCAGCTGTTGAGAAAAGCGTGGTGTTTGTTATTGACGTGAGCGGCTCCATGTTCGGTACCAAGCTGAAGCAGGTAACAGGGACCCTGGGGATCTCTCCTAGCTCTTGTTTGAGAAAGGTCAGAAAGCGCAGAGTGCTGGAGCAGTGGTTCCCTGGGACAGACACCCTGCCATCCCATCACCCTTGCACCTCATAGGTCTAGGCCTACCTTAGCGTCCTGGCGCCTTATGTATCAGGAGTCATGTAGACCTGGAGCCACAGAATCCTAGGAACGCTGAAGCATAGGACTGTGGGGTTGGAACCATCGAGCGCCTCAACCACAAACCCCTAGGTCTCATAAGGGCCCAGAGTCATAGAACCTTTGAGCTAGAGTAGTCTGCCATCAGAAAACCTGCATCAAAAACAGTAAAACTTGAGCCACTCTGGTCTCTGAAGCATCAAGGGGCCACAGGTTTGTTTTGGTTTGGTTTCTGACTACAAAGGCAGAAGAATACAGTGCACTGGTATTATGGTGCTTACAAACCATAGAGTCCTGGTTCCATCTAGGCTTCAATCAATACCCCTTCTACCAGAGCACCCTTGAATCAGAATACTGGAGTTGTAGACCAGAGAGATTTTGACTTTAGAACCTGAATCCATACAGTTCCGGCTGCAGTATTTTAAAGCCATAGTACGCTGGGCCTCTAGATTTAAGGCTCAGGTGTCCTGGGATAGCATAGCCCTTGTTCTTTGATGCCCTCTACCACAGAGCCTCTGGGATGTAACACTAACTGACATGTGTTTTATCAGCGTGTAACCAAACTGGAAGAAGGGAAGTATTAAAAACTCTCCCTCTAGCCTTTAGTATATGACAAAGGATATACCCAACTCCAAACCTTTTTGTTTTCCTGTCTCATCTAATGCAGGAAAGAAGCTGAAGAGCACTCATGAAGGTCATATTCCAGAGGCACAGGTGCTCTAAAAGCCTAGAGAACTATGGAATGCTTCTTCTCCCCCCCTAATGCATGGCCACCATATCAACTGAGTTCCTCTGTAAAAACAGGAGGTTACAGTTAAAAGAACTGGAAGCCTATATTCTGTTTACGAGTCTCTAGGGAAACTCAAGACAACATTAGAGACAAAAACAGGGATCCTAGAAGCAATTTTAGCCACTGACACCTGCAACTGCAGCAACTATCAAACACAACCTAACTCCGATCCAGATAAGCATAGAATCTCACAATGAAGGCCTATTTACCTCTGTTCCTTTTACCTCATACCTCATATCTGGCTTTCAACAACAAAAAAATGAGTGCCAAAAGGAAAAACACAGTCTAAAAGTATAAATCAAGCATTAGAACCAGACTGATATGGCAGAGTTTTGGAATTATCAGACCAAGAATTTAAAATAGCTATGACTAATATGCTAAGAGTTCTAATGGGAAAAGTGGACCACCTGCAAGAACAGATGAGAAATGTAAGCAGAGTTTGATACCGTAGCAGAGTCAAAAGGAAATGCAAGAAATATAAAACAATGTAACTGGAATAAAGAATGTCATTGCATGGCTCATTAGAAGACTGAATATGGCCAAAGAAAGAACCAATGAGCTAGAAGATACAACAATAGAAACTTCTCAAACTGAAAAATAAAGAGAAAAAAGAATGGAAAAAAACCCAGAATATCCATGAACTGTGTACAATTACAAAAGTGTCACATTTGTGTAGTGGGAATACCATAAGGAGAAGAAAGAGAGAAAATAATAGAAGAAATATCTGAAAGAATAACAGACACAAATTTTCCAAGATAAATCACATCCGTCAAATCACGTGTCCAAGAAGCTCAAAGAATACTAAGCAGGATAAATGCCAAAAGATATACATGCAGGCATATCTTATCCAAACTGCAGATAATCAAGGACAAAGAGAAAATCCTGAAAAAAAAAAAAGCCCACAGAAAATAACATCTTAGAGAGGAATAAGAATAAGAATTACATTGGGCTTCCCTTGAGGAAGGAAAAAGGAAAAAGAAAGTGAAGTGAAATATTTAAAGCATTGAAGGAAAAAGCCACCTGCTTAGAATTCTGTATATAGCAAAATTGTCCTTCCAAAGTGAAAAATAAAGGCCTTATCAACCAAACAATAATTGAAAGAATTGTCACCTGTAGGCCTGCCTCACACAGCTAAATGTTGAAAGAATGTCTTTGTAGGGAAGGGAAATGTGGTAGCTCAGATACTTGAATCTACATAAAGAAAGGAAGATTGTTAGAGAAAGAATAAATAAAGGGAAAATAAAATATTTTACTTTTTAATCAGTTGATCTAACAGATAACAATTTCTTCAAAACAATGGTAGCAAAAATGTATTCAGTGAATATAGCTTATTGATAAATGAAATTAATGACAGCAATGTGATAAAAGACAAGAGACAGGAATGGACTACTCTCTCAGAAGGTACTTGCACTATACGTGAAGCTGTATATTGTTATTTGAAAGTGGACTTGGAAAGAAAAAAAGAAAGTGGACTTGGATTAGTTGTAAGAGCATATTGCAAACTCTAAGGCAACCACTAAGAAATTTTTTCTAACATAACAGATATTCTAAGAGACAAGAGAAAGTGGGATCATATAAAACACTTGACTGAAACCAGAGAAGGCAGAAAAAGAGTAGGAAACAAACAAACAAACAAAAGAACAAGGGAAATGAATTGAAAACAGTTAAAAAGATAGCAAATATTACTCTAACTATATCAGCAATCCCTTTAACCATGAATTGACTAAATATAACAACTAAAAGACAGAAATTGTCACTGTTAAATAAAACTAAACAAAACAAAAACAACAAACAAAAAAACAAGACCCAACTATGTGTTTTCTATAAGAAATTCATTTTGAATATAAAGACACAGATGAAAAGTAATGGGATGGGGAAAAAACATATACCATGATAACACAAATTGAAAACTGGAGCAGCTATATTGATTTCAGACAAAGTACACTTCAGAGCAAGTAAATTGTCAAGGATAAATAAATGCATTATATGATGGCAAGGCGGTCAAGTCTCTAAGAAGACACAACAATCTTTAATGCGTATGCACTTAACAATAGAGTGTCAGAATACATGAGACAAAACTTGATAGAACTGCAAGGAGAAATAGACAAATCTACTATAAGTTAGAGACTTCAACTTGCCTATATCAGAAATGGACATATCCAAATCTGTAAGGGCACTCTTGAACTGAACAGAATCATCACTCGATTGGATCTGATTGACATCTACACAATGCTTCACTCAACAACAGCACAATACACATTCGCCTCAAGCTCAAACGGAACATTTGCCAAGACAGACTATACTGTGGGTCATAAAATACACCTTAGCAACTTTAAGAGAACATAAATCATACAAAGTATGCTCTCAGATTAAATGGAATAAGAGTAGAAATTAGTAACAGAAAGATGGCTGGAAAATCTCTAAGTAATAGGAGAGTAAATAACATACCTCAGAAAACATAATCTGTCCCTGGATAACAGGAGGTTCTCAGGAAAAGCTATCCTCTATCTCTCAGCCTTCTCAATGAAAACAAGAATATTGTGCTCAGTTCCTGATCTCAGAATATGTGACCTATCTCCTGAATTCATTTTATGGCAGGAAAGATTTTGACCACTTAGAAGCATTCAAGATATCTTCTGTCAGTTTAAGATGTAGAAAGAGGCAGGCCACTAGTATCCTTCCTGTGGTTTCTTGAATCCATATTGATATAAAGGATTGAAGGTATATATTGTGCTTAAAATCACTGGATTTAACACTTCCAAAATATGGATTTGAGTCCCTGGTACATCAATGACTAGCTATGTGACCTTGAGCAAGTCACTCTGCCTCTCTGAGCCTCAACATCATCACCTGTAAAATGGGGATAACATTAGTACCTTCTTCACTGTGTTGCTGTGAGGATGAAATAAGCTGATGCATCTAAAGTATTTAGCACAGTGCCTGGAACATAGCAAGTGTCCCATAAATGGTACCTAATACTAGAACCTACATACTCTATTCCCTGAACCTCATATGTGCCTAGCCCTATATTAAGTATTGTCATGGAGAAGAGAGCCCAGAGGAAGTAGCATTCTAAGCCCTGTTCTCAGAGGGCTCAATATCTGTATGGAGAATTAAAATATCTCAGCAAGACAGTCAGCAAATAGAGTGAGACAGGAAATGCTTAGGTGCAAAGGGTGTAGATCAGAGTAGTCAACCAAGGAAGGGCTGCCCGGACAAAGAGTAAAGAAACAATGAAGATGTGAATAAGCGAAGCGGACATAGGATGGTCTGCATCTAAAAGGCACAACAAGAGCAAAGCTATAGAGACGAAATGGAATATAGATTATCTGGGGGCTGGTGAGAAGACCAGTCAGGAAGAAACGGAGGGTGAGGTAGAAGAATAGATTAGATAGAACAGAACTAAAGCATTCAAAGTCATAGAAAGGTAGCTGTAAATACCTGAAATCATAAAGCTGTTAAAGTTTAGGTTCCTGGAATCATTGAATCCTGGGTTTTGGGTGCTGGGGGACACACAGAGGTGGGCCAGTGTCGTGGTAAATAAAAGAATTTACAAAAGGTAAGGAGAAGTTTAAGAACAAAGGAAAAGTTTGATAGGTATGCTGCTACAGGCAACAGTGGGCCACACAGGCAAGAGGTGCTTGCGTGTCCCCCGAGTGTGAATGTTCAGGGTCTTTTAGTGAGGAAGGGGCTGTAAACACGAAGGGCTAGGGGAACAGATTTCTGATTAGCTGTAAGTGAGGTAAGGGGCTTTGGTATATGGGAGGATAGTGGATTTACAACTCCAGTAAGACGGAGATGTGGGCTGACACAATGAACGTAGTGGAATTTATGATTCCAATAAGGAGAAGACATGGGCTGAGACAAGTCAGCCTGAGCTACGGTGAGGCTAGTCATTTCCCAGGGCTGCTAATTCTGCTAAGGCAGACACCCAACAAAGAGCAGGAAGACACCTAAGGGCTAGAAGTTTGAGGGAGTCACAGGGCCTCAATAGGCACCAGTTGGCACTGCAATGGCACAGGAACCATAGAACACATGAATCCTAGCGCTCTGACAACACAGAGCTTGAACATTCTAGATCACCTCTGTCCAATAGAACCTTTTTGATGATGGAAATGTTCTAAAGTTCTGAGATGTCCAATACAGTAGCTACTGGCCACATGTGGTTATTGAACACTTGTAATGTGGCAACTGCAAGTGAATAAGCCAAAATTTAAATGTTTTCTTTAATTTAACCAACTTACATTTACATTTAAATAGGTACATGTGACTAGCAGTTACCATTGGACAGTGCAGGTCTAAGCTTTGGGCCATATTGCTTAAAGAGCATTTTTGACCTGAGAATCCTAGACTTACAGAGTACTGGAGTCAGAGAATGTTAAAACCATACATCACTTAGACCTTAGTACCTTGTATAGAAAGAGTCTTTCAGTCTTGAACAAGACCTCAAGTCTTGGTCCATCTCCTTCACTTCATCTATATCCCACAGACTAAAAAGGCCATGAATGTGATCCTTTGTAACCTGCGGGCCAGTGACTACTTCAACATCATCTCCTTTTCTAACACTGTTAGTGTCTGGAAAGCTGGAGCCTCCATCCAGGCCACCACTCAGAATGTCCACAGTGCCAAGGACTACGTGGGCCACATGGAAGCTGATGGTGTGTTAGACCTACCCACCCAGATGGGCAGGCTGTGGTGACATGGGAAATTCTTGAAACACTCCCTTCATTCCATCATCCACCTCACCTCTCACAATGCCTGAAATATCACTGTTACTCTTTACACAGATAGGTCCCTTCATCTTTCTGTGTTCGTTTGCCTAGTGGAAAGAGCACAGCTCATTCTCCATGTATTTTAGGGCACATTCCTCTTTGGGCCTGAGTTTCCTCCCCTTTAAAGTGCATACTCAAAAGAATTTGCTAAAACTTTTGTTTTATTTGTTTTTATCAATAATCTAGCTATTTATTTCCAAGCATTTGAGCAAAGTGCTGCCCTGATTTGGGCTTTTGATCAATCCTCTCTCAGTTAATTACTGAAATGTCCCTCACCCACCACCTCCTGATGACTCAGCACTTTCTGCCCCTGTGCATGGAGGTGGGGATGCTATCCTTGGGGAGCTGCCAATCAGACTAGAGAATCAGACATTCCCCCTAGGAAACAAGCAAAGCAGTCTGAGACAGGGAGTGATAAAAGCAAAGGACATGTGGGCCCCACTGTCAGATCTCAGGGAGCTTGTGTAGGGGTGGGGAGTTGGAAAAGATAAGCAGCGGAAACAGTCTAAGCAAAGATAAGGAGATATGACTGAGCCTGGGAAGTTGGTGAGGTGCCCAGTGTGTCTGGAATGGGGGTAGAAGTTACTAGAAAAGATGGTCTCACAGTCTGCTCTCCAATTAGGGACCGACATCAATGCATCTCTCCTGGCAGCTGTTTCAGTGCTGAACCATAGTAACCAGGAGTCTGGGAAGGGTCCCAGTGTGGGGAGGATCCCTCTCATCATCTTCCTGACAGATGGGGAGCCCACAGCCGGGGTGACGACCCCAGTGTGATCTTCTCCAACATCCGGCAGGCACTGGGCAACAGGGTGTCCCTTTCCAGCTTGGCCTTTGGGGATGACGCTGACTTTCCCCTGTTGTGTTGCCTGTCCCTGGAGAACTGGGGAGCAGCCTGGCACATATATGAGGACACCAACGCAGCCCTACAGATGGAGGGCCTCTATAAGGAGCTCTCCATGCCTTTTCTGGCAGACGTGCATCTGGATTACCTGGGCAGTTTGGTTGGGGCCTCCTCTTGGGCCCTTTTCCCCAACTACTTTGGTGGCTCAGAGCTGGTAGGCCAAGTGCAGCCAGGCAAGCAGGAACTGGGCATCCACCTTGGCAGCCTATGGCCCTAAGGATCAGCTTCTTGTGGCCCACCACAGTGAGGTGGCCACCAACAGCAGCCAGAAAGTCTTTGGTTGCCCAGGGGAGCCAGCCTCCAATGTAGTCCACTTCATACGCCACCTCTGGGCTTATGTCACCATTGGAGAGCTGCTACAAGCATGTTTCCAAACCTACCACTCACCAATTACTGGCTGCCAAAGTCCTCAACCTGTCCCTGGAATATAACTTAGTCACATCTCTGACTTCACTGGCCATGAGGCAGCCCAAAGAAGTCAGTGAGTAGGCAAGGAGACAGACTTCCACCACAGATGGACCAGGCACCATCATGCCTCATCCACTAGCAGGCAAAGCCTAGGGGCAGGCACAGCCCAGCCAGCCTTGGTGTCCAAGGTTTCTTCCAAACCAAGGCTTGTGAAACCAAAGTTCTTCTTATCCTCAACTACTCCTGCCTCTACAAAGATGCCTAGTTCCAAGGAATTGGAGCCATTGGGTCAGTGCCTTTGTACCCTATCCACCCTTGCACACCCAAAGCCCAAATTTCCAGCACAACAGAATTCTGGCACCTTGGCTCAACCAATGCTCAGGATGAAACCTGATGCCCTTGTGCCCTCAAATTCTGGTGCCATATTGCTTCTGAAGTCCAATATGCCATTACACCAGAATCCTGATACCCTGTTACCCATGAATTCCAAGACACAAGTCTCACCTCTGAATCCGGGCATCCCAGCCCAGCCCAAAGCTGGCACTATGAAACATATTACTCCCAACCTGGTGCTCCATCACAACCTAAACTAGATGCCTTATCACACCTCCAGCCTGGGCTACTCACATCACAGTCACCCAAAAGCCTGTCACAGCCCTGGCCTAGAATGTCCACACATCAGATCCTCAAAAACCCACCACAAATCAGAACAAGGGTTCCTGCTCCCAAGACCCCAAACAACCTGCTGTACCCTAAACCTGGGATCGTCTTACCCAAGACCCCTAAAATCCCATCACCTCTTAAACCTAGTGCCCCACTTCACCAAACTTCCCTAGGCTTATCACTTTCCAAACCTAGGACCCTAATCCCCAATAAACCCCAAACCCTATTACCCACTAGACCTGCAAAACTCCGGCGCCCACCTCCTCAGAGCCTAAGCACACTCCCAAGCACAATCTTAAGCCCCAGCAGTACCATGACCATTTCTGTCCTTGGAGAACCCCTCCCTACTCCCTTTCACCCCACCCTGCCCTCTCTGCTGCCCCCTGGGAGGCTCTGGCATCAGCATGACCTGCTGATAGAGCCCCAAAGCACCAGGCAAATTCTGGGACCGTCTGCATCAGGAGTCCGGACAATGGGCCTACCCAACAGCTCCAGGCTTATTCCAGAAGGCAGCCCCCCAAACCTGCCAGCCTTGCTGCCTTCTAGCACCCTCCCTGAGGCAGTCAGCCTGCTCCTTCTCCCTGAGGCACTAGAGCTGCTGTCTGAGTCAAGGGTGGAGTCCAAGTTCGCAGAGTCTTTGAATCCACTGGCTTTCTGTACCTTCTTCATGCCTGACAAAGATGGTGAGTGCCACACGCAAGAAGTCAAGCCACAAAAGGGCTGTATGAATAGCAAACACCAGGAACTGGAAGTGTACAAAGCTCTGCAGATTCTTGTGATTAAAGCTGCTTGTTTGCTTGCTTGCTTTGAGACTTTGAACCAGCTACTTAACTTCTCTGGGCCTCCTATACAGGCACAGAATTAGAGGCCCTGGGAGAGGAGGGGTGTTAAGACTGGGGAATACACATAAATGAACTGGCCAGGCTGTGGCTTTGACATTTGCTTTGTTGGACAAAAGAATTTCTCATGCTTCTCAAGCAGAGAAGGGGTGTGGGGTTATAAATGGTAGCATCACTGGGCAACACTGGTCTGATAGGTTCTTGTGTGCTCAATGAGAAGGATATAAAAACTGGGGAAGATGCTGGCAATTAATTTCCCAAAGACTGTGAAGTAATAACAGTTTACACTTTTTAGCTCTTCCTACATGCAGATACTGCTCTACATATTGTACCTGTGGTACTCATTTAATCCTCACAAAAAATGTTAATATCTGCATTTTACACATAGGGAAACTGAAGCCCAGAGAAGTGAAGTAACTTATTCCATGTCACACAGCTAGTAAGAGATTTGAATTTAATCTGGTCCAGTGTTGAATGTGATTCACCACTTCACTATTCTGCCTTCCTGAGAGGAGAGATGTTTCCTGGGTGACCTTACAGGGCAGGATTAAAACCACTTGGTGGTGTTAGTAAGTCACAGAGATATAAATTTGGGAATGACATCCTTGACATAGCCTTCTCCTTCACCACCCTCCCTCCCAATATCCTATCCATCTTCAATTCCTGACGTTATCTAATGTATTTGTCAAATATACCCACTTCTCACCACCCCAACTGTCACAATTGTAGGGCAGACTACCATTGTGTCTCACCTAGAAAACTGCTCCAACTTCCTCACTGGTCTCCTTGCTTCTTCTCTTGAGAGATTCTCTTGGTCATTTTCCACCAGCAGCCAAAGGGGTCATTTAAAAACAAAGACAATTTCACGTTTCTTCCCTACTTAACACCCCTCAAGGGTTTCCCATCACACCTAGAATGAAGTCCAAAGTCTTCTTTATGGGCTACAAGGCCCTACATGATCTGCCTTCTCTCCCATATCCCTCTGAACTCAAGCCCCACTGGCTTTTTCTCTGTTCCTCCAATGGGCCCTACTCCCATTCCTGCCTCCACTCAGGGACCTCTTCCAAGCTATTCCCTCTGCTTGAAAATAACTCTGACTTGCCTTGCCCTGTCCTCTTCCTACCACCCTATTACCCCTTGAACTCCAGCTCATGCCTTAGACTTCAGCTCAAATGTCCTCAACCCTTCCACTGCCCTAGACTATGTAAAGTATCTGCAAGTCCCTCAGTCAACCTATAATTTTTTTCTTATAGCATTTATCACCATTGGTAATTATAGTTTCATTCATGTCTGCCTCCCCAACTAAAATAAGAGTGTCACCAGGTCAGAGATTATGACCACCTTTTCCACCATCATATCTGTGATGCTTAAAGAGTGCCTGAATGAATAAATAAATGAACAAATGAATGTGTGCATAAATGCTATAAGGAAGAATTTTGAGCATAACTGAGCTTGAAAGACTAAGATGCTATAGAACGCATAAGGCCTGTCTTGACAATGTGCAGGTCAGATTTGGAAGCTAATGAGGACTCTTCTGGTCAGAGGGAAGGTGTGCCTTTTGATGGACTGAAAGTATCTTTGTCCTGAGAGTGTGAAAGATTTCTTTTATTACTTTTGTGCTTGGCAGGAAATCCACACTGGGATGGCAATTCTGAGGAGGTCCTGGGAGGAGCTGGAGGCAGCATGGAATCTCAGGGAAGTTCTGCAGGACTAGCAAAAGGTGAACAAAGAGCTCCCCTGACAAAGATCCCTGAGCTTTCATTTCTGTTCAATTAGAATTCTCATAAGAATTGTGTGAGCCCAAAGGAGGAGCAATGTATTAGTTTCCACTGCTGCATAATAAATTACCACAAACTTAGTAGCTTTAAAACAACACCTATTAATTATCTCACATTCTATGGGCCAGAAGTTTAGGCACAATTTAGTTAGGCTCTCTGCTCAGGGCTTCACAAGACTAAAATGAAGGTGTCTATAAGACTGAGTTCTCATCCTCTTCCATGTTCATTTGAGTGGTTGGCAAAATTCAGTTCTCTGTGTTTGTAAAACTGAGATTCCTGTTTCCTTGCTGATTGTTGACTCTCAGCTTCTAGAGGCCACTTGGACCATGTTCAGGTCCTAAACGTTTCCTGCATTTCTTGCCATGTGGCTTCTTCCATCATCAAAGACAGCCATGGAGAATCTCCCTCATGACAAATCCTTCTCATACATCAAATCTTATCTGTCTCTGACCTCCAGACCCAGATTTAAAGGGCTCATGTGATTAGGTCAGGCACATCTGGCTAATCTTTCAATTTTGTCAGCTGCACCACAGAACATAACTTATTTGTAAGAGTGATATCTCATCATATCAGTCCTGGGGATTTTACAGGGTGAGTACACTGGGGACTCTTAGGGGCCATCTTAGAATTCTACCTACTACAAGCAAAGGGCAAGAGAAAATAAATAGCAATTGAGTTGGCCTGGAAGGATAACTAGAAATCAGTTCTTGGTAATTAAGGGAAAGCAGAACATTCCAGGTGGCAGGATAAAATAGAAGCAAATGATCACTAGCAAAACAAGCCAGGGCACTCAAAAGAATAGTCAGTTCAGCTGGGCTGGAGCATACAGAGAAGATTGGAGAGCTAGGCAGGGACTAAATTTCAGAAAAGACTTAAATGCTGAGCTCAGGAATTTGGGCTTTATCTGGAAGGAGGTGACTTAGAGGCCAGAGGGTCCCAGAGTTCCTAGGAATGTGATAGATAAGTCTCTTACCAACACAGTCTCCCTTTAATTTGTAGGCTTGTTGCCAAGCATCTTCACCTTCTCATCCTCGGGTAAGCCAGCCACTCTCACTGTCCTGTTTGAGTATAGGCCAGTTTGTGCAGTGGGACTGGGGCTGGGCTGCCTCTCTGGGGAAATAGACATGGCCCTCCACCTTTCCCTCCTCTTTCCTTCCCTCTCCTCCTCTCCCACTCCTTCTAGGGCCATAAGTTCAGAGTTGTGTCTCCCACCTTGCAGTGGATGGGGACCCCCACTTTATGATCCATATCCCACGCTCAGAAGAGAGGATTTGCTACACACTGGGCGGGCGCCCAGGGGACCTCCTACAGCTCATAGATGACCCAAAGGCAGGTGAGAGCCCCAAGGACTCCACCCCTTATAACTTTACAGTCAGATATACATATAGCAACACACTCAGATGTTTGTGGACTAATACAAACACATGGCAGTGCACCTCACTAACACACAAGTACATACCCAGACACATAAAACACACACAAATATACTCTAACACCAGGACAGATACACACATACAGACACACACACACACACCAGGGCATATAGTAAACTCACACAAATACACACCCAGGAAGATATTTTGACATTTTTCACACAGTAACACATAAATGACACACAATACATGCCTAGATATACACAATGATACATACATCAACACACTCAGACATATGTGCACTGATACCCCCAGATTCATCCCAATATACAGGAATTTAGCACACACAAGCACACATATTCTGCTACTGTAGACATATGAAACACACCGATGAACCCAAATACCATGACACACACTCAGATGCATGCACACTGACACCTCCAGATACACAATATGTACCAACACACAACCAGACACACACAGCATAAACTATTCACCAACACGTATAATACTAACATATCCAGAGATGCATATAAACATACAACCAAACAATTACACACGCTACCATAGCGCCTTCCCTAAATATCAGATGCACTGATAACGCCCAGAGATACTCATATGAACAGAACCAAACACACATATTTACACACCCAGAGGCAAACACATACATGCAAATAGCCCCACGAGGGTAAGCATGCACACACATGCATATGTGCCCACACCACACAGGAAGGAGCAGTTGGATATGCTGTGGTAGAAGCACTTTCCTCAGGAGCTAGCTCTTTAACCACAGATCTGCACTACTTCATCTGGACTTCAATCCCTGAGACTTCACCCCTGCCTGTGCTATGGGTGACCATGTGAATGACCATGTGAAAGCCTGTGCTCCCAGCATGCATTCTTTTCCCTCCAGGGCTGCATGTGCGTGGACAGCTGCTTGGGGCACCATCAAGGCCAGGCCACAAAGACCAGATCCGCATCTACTTCCAGATCATCACACTTACTGCAGACAAACCCCAGGCCTACACTGTCACCATTACCCGCAGTTCCATATCTGTGCGAGGCGAGGGTACCTTGTTCCTGTCCTGGGACCAGCCTGTCCTACTGAGGAGGCCCCAGCTGGAGCTCCATGTGGCTGCTGCAGCCTGCCTCACCCTCTGCCTTGGGCCCCACCTCAAGTTCCTAGTTCTCTGGCACTGCTACAGGAACCCCAGCACTCTGCAACTACCCAACCTGGGGTTCTGTGTGGTCAGTGGCTCTGGTCTCAGCCCCTCAGCCCATAGCCTGCTGGGTAAGTGCTACTGAGGCTGAGAGGGGTCAGGGAGCACCAGTCCCAAGAGAGACCCTGTAAGGGTAAAAGGCCAGTGAGCCCCCAGCACCCTGACCTCCAAACCACAAAGAGGAATCAGAGCCAAGCTCTGCCCTTGGGGAGCACCTGGTCTAGAGAGAAAACAGATCAGACATGATGTTTTTTTATTTCCTCTGAGTCGTCCCACTCCTCCAACCTGCCTTGTCAACTCCTTGAAGGACTGTACCCCTTCTGCTGCCATCTCATCCACCCTGGCTCTCTACTTTCATACTACACTCCTGTCCCATCTGGCTCAACATTTCCCACAATGCCCAGCCTCTTCCGTCCCCCTTTGCTGCCCATCTTCCCTCTCACTTTTCCTTCTAGGTTTCCTGCTTTAGGATCCTTTCAGAGCTCTCAGTGGGACTCAAACCACTACCCTGACTGGTGCTGCATCTCTTTCCCTTAGGGCAGTTCCAGCATGCAGACATCCAGCTGGTGGCAGGGCCTATGGGGGCACCAAGGCCCAGATATGCCTGTGGTCCTAGGCAAGAGGCTGCTGAAGGAATCACTGAGGCTGCTGCCCCGCTAGGCTTCCTGCTGGCTGGTAAAATGCTCTCATGTACAGCGGCTGCTGGGCCACCTCTACCTTGCCTATGTCATGTGATGGCCCCTGAATCCCAGAGCCAGGAGACCTGAGTTTGAGAGACCCAGAAGCCAGGGCATAGAGTGATCCAGGAACAAAGACCTAGGGACATGGAAACACACAGGGACACGGACACACACACTCACATATGCCCTAAGTAACACATACACAAAGACACACAAACTCACAGAGATGTGCAGATCGATGCACTTAGAGGCTTAGGGATTCCTGCCTCTTCACAGTCCTTAGAGTCTTCAGTCTCTACTCTCTTCAATATAATCTCCACAGCAGCCTTAAAAGTGACTTCCTTAAAACAGACAAACAAAAAAAAATGAGTCACCAGTCCTGCTCACAACCTTCTCTGGTTCCCATGGCATATTTAAGCCTCTTGCAGTTCCCCTAACAAACCATGCTGTCTCCTACCACTGGGCCTTCTTATGTGCTTTTTCCTTCTGCATGGGACTCCCTTCCTTGGCTTCATGTAGGTAAATTTTACACATCCTTCAAGTCTTAGTTGTCATTTTATCTATGAGTCATTCCCTGACCCCTTCTATACATTGAGTTTGGTCCCCTCCTATTTTCTCCTAGCCCATCCCACTCTATTCAAGCTCACTTATCATACTATGTAGTAATCATCTATTTACTTGTCTGGATCCTTGACTTAGACTGTGAGCTTTTTGAGAGCAAGGACATTTTCTGAATCATCTATGCATCCCCAGTGCCAAGCACATAGCAGGTGCTTAGTAAATACTTGCTGACTGAATGAATGAGTTTTTAAAAAAGATCCCACAATGCAGCAGCAGACAGACATATATAGATACTCACAACCAAAGACACAGCATCAAACACAGAAAGTCAAGCAATGAGGACACAGACATGGATGGAGAAAGAAAGAGAGACATACGGAAACACAAGGATATCAAAATAAAGAGAACGGACAAAAAGATACATAGACATACAAAGCAAAGGGGAACAGGAAGCCAGAGTGACAACATCAGGGACATAAACTCAGAGAAGCCAATGCTCTCTTGCTGGGCTTCTGTATCCCCATTTTGAGGTGCTGTCCCTGTCACAAAGAGGCAGGGAGACAAAAATGAGTTCACCCAGGGACAGGCACACAATGACTAATGTGAAGGTACTGAGATATAACAACATACAAACTAAAAGATAGAGATGCACAGAGATCCAGACACAGGAGCAGAGGGGTCAAGACACACAGTGACACACAGAGACACAGAATTAACCAGGGAGACATCAGTTAAGACCACAGTCCAAGACACCAAGGACAGAGAGATAGAAACAGAGACATGATGACATGCAGACATGAGATGGAGAATGGGAATAAAATATAGAGACACAAGACCAGAGACCTACAAGAACAGAGAAGCAGAGACCTTACACAGACCCAGACTTGGTGACAAAGACCCAAGGACACAGGCACATGCAGAAGAACACACTAAGAGTGGGACAGGAGCACAGACTTATGTATCCAGTGACAAAAACATGGCAATGCAGACACCTTAACAGTGACAAACACCACCAAAGAGATAGGTCTCAGATCAGGTAACAGAGCCATAAGGACAGGCAAGATGAACACCCAGGAATAATGCAGATATTGTGACACAGTAAGAGGGACACAGGAATTTAGAGACAGAGATCCTAGAACAAGTAGTCATGGAGATGTGAACCCACAAATATAGTCATATGGATACAGGCTAGACATAGGGACAGAAACTCTTCTGGAAGGATCAAGGTAGAACCAAAGAAACCTAGACACCGAAAGAGACACACAGAACACAAGCAAATGGGCTGAGACACAAAATCAAGATACACCTGGGGATGCCCACAAATAGAGACACACAGGCAACCAAGGCCACAAATGAGGGGATGGGGACAGTGAATCAGACCCAAGGACACAGAAATACTCAAAAATTAAAAGACATGGTTCCAGACTTCCAGACACGAGACATGAACAGAGAGACAGGGACACAACGGTGCTGAGTCATATCAAAACAAAACCAGGGACAGGGCAAGGTGGAAAGAGAAACAGATGCAGAGAGACACCTTGACAAACAGACCCATAGTAACAAGAACACAGTCATGGGGATCTAAAGAAAAAGACCCAAGGACTGAGAAAGAGAGATACTGAGACACAAAGCAACTTAAGACACAGCCACAGCAACATCAAGAAAATAATACAGAAATCTTGGCAAAAGCTGGGGAAAATAAATGAAGAAGTAAAATAAATACCAAATCACAGACATGGAGAGTCAAGCCCCAGAGATGCACAGATTCAGGGACTCACCAACAAAGGGCACATGGAAGAAGTCATATGCAGATTCATGAACACTAGACACTAGAACATTCTAGAGTCATGAACATTCAGCCAATAGAACACAGATGCTCAGAGAGAGACACACCCAGACAGAGGAATACAGAGACTCTGAGACACACTTACACTGGATGACAGAAGTTCAGAGACATGCAAAACTTAGGGATGCACAAAGACAGGAAAACACAGATACTGGAAAACAGAGGCTCACGGATGTCCAGAAACAGAGAGGCACAGACACTAGATCACACGGAAAGACTCAGGGACATGCAGACTCAGGGGTGCACAAATGACTGAAGGACACGATAAAGACTCAGGAAGGTGCAAAGATTCAGGGACATATAAAGAATCAGGAGCACAGAAACTCAGTGATGCACAGAAAAAGGGATACATAAACACTCAAACAGAAAGGCTCATTGGATGCCCAGTCACTGAGACACAGATATCCATAGGCACACAGAAACAGGGAGACACAGACACTAGATAACAGAGGCTCAAGATATGCAAAGACTCAAGTACTTTCAAGGACAAGGATATAAAGACACTAAGAAACAGAGATCAGAGGCACACAGGGACAAGGACATAGAAGCAGGGGAATACAGACAGAGACTCATGGATACCCAGAGATGGAGATATACAGATGCTGAAACAGAGACTAATAGGATGTATAACACATGAATGCATAAAGAATGGGACACAGAAATTCACAGACTTACAGGGATCCAAGGATATGCAGATACTGGATGACAATATACAGTGGAAACCACAGACATAGAACACAGAGACACTGGAACACAGAAGCCATGGAAAACTAAAATATGTAGACACTGGAATAGTTGCTTACACTGATATTAAGACACACACTGCCATTGGGAAATATAGGCAACTACTAACACACACACAGACACTGGAATATACGAATACTTAACACACATAGACACTAGAACAGATGTCAAAACACACAAGGAAGCTGGCACAAAGAGACAATGGAACCAGACACTGCCACACAGGTACTGGGAATCACAGAGGGACACATAAAACCTGGGACACACACTCCACTAAGATGCAAGGAAACTGGGATATAGAGACTGAAGCACACAAAATCTGAAGCTCAGAGATACACACAGCATGTAGACACTGGGACACACAGACAATAGAATACAGATATAAAGACACACAGATGTAAGGACATATAAAAACACTGAGACACACAGACACTTTGCCTCACAAACAGTGGAACAAGCAAACACTGGAATAGATATATACTGATGTACACTGACATTAGAACCACAGAAACTGGGACACACCCTAGGACAGTTACTGAGGCACATACAGACATGGAACCATCACAGAACTGGGCCATATAAACACTGGGTCAAACAGATATTGTGACACACAGATACTGAAGTACACAGAAACACTGATACTGAGACATATGCAACATGCAACTGGTCACTGGGGTGACCCACATAGCCACATACCACATACCATGGGACATATAGAACTTGAGGAACACAGATACTGGAACACACACAGTCACCAAGATAAAAATACACTAGAACATACAGTCATTGGAACATAAACAAATACTGAAACACCCAGACATTAGAGTACAGAGAGATTGTGATTCACAGGCACTGGGAATTACACAGACATTGTGACATACAGTCATTTTGACACACAGACACTGGTGTACAATCAGGAGTAGAGACAAGAAATTGGAACTTATAAACATTGAAGTACACAGACACTGGGATACATAAACATTGAGACACACAGCTACTTCGATGTTCAGACACTGAGACACAGCCCCTGAGACACACAGAAACTTGGATGGCCAGAGACACTGGGGGATACAATCACTAGGGCACTCAGGCACTGGGAAACAAGGTCTGCAGTCATTGATACAACCACTGGGACATACAGACACTGAGACACACAGACACTGACACATAGAGATGTTGTGGTACACAATAGAACACACAAACACTGGATTCCCCAGAAACTAGGATATACAGACACCAGAAAACATACAGACACTGGGATACACAAACACTAATACCGAACACTTATGCCTACAGATTCTGAAACACACAAACTAGGACATACAGAAAGTGTGATATAGTCACTGAGGCACACAAACACTGAAACTCAGACACACTACAACATGCTGACATAGAGACACAGTCACTGAAACATACAGACACTGGGATATGCAGACAAACACACAGAAACTGGAGTTAAGACACTAAGGCACACAAAACACTGAAACACATTGGCACACTGAAACATGCTTACTCTGGAACACACAGTCACTTTGAAACACACAGTGGGACAAACAGACATTGACACAGGCACTAGAACATAGTCATTGGGACTTGCATAGACAATAGGACGCATAGACACTGGAACTTACAGACATAGGGATACACTGACACTGGGACCTATAGACACTTTTCACAGATACTGAGACACACAGACACCAGTACAAAAACACTAGGGCATACTGACTAGGGCAGACACTGAGGCACACAGAAACAGTAAAATTGAGCTACACAACCAACATGCTGACACTGTGACACACAGACCCAGGGGGCACATGGACACTAATGCACTCATTTACAGAGATAAATAGAAATTGATATATATAGACATTGTGGTAGATAGACACGAGACACAAAGACCTTAAGACACATAGAAACTTTGATATACAGTGACATGGAGATGTACAGTCATTGAGACACTCAGACACTGGGAATATATATAAGGTGCATAGTCACTAGGACACGCAGACACTGGGATACACACACACTGGAACACATAGATATTGGTGCACACACACGAGATGTTGAGATACACCATCACTCGGACATTCACAGATTCTGTGACACATAGACACAGGGAAACACAGGCATTGGGGTACACAAGCCCTGGGGCATAAAGATTTGGGAACACACAGAAAGTAAGGCTCATAAACACTGGGATGTACAGACACTACTAGGGTACACAGGCCCTGGGACAGACACACACACACACACA
This sequence comes from Camelus ferus, assembly GCF_009834535.1. Lineage (NCBI taxonomy): Eukaryota > Metazoa > Chordata > Mammalia > Artiodactyla > Camelidae > Camelus > Camelus ferus. The sequence goes on from NC_045732.1 coordinate 40,825,743, forward strand.
CACACACACACACGCACACTGGTACTTACAGAGACAACAAAACACACAGACATTGGGATATTCTGTCATCAAGAAATACACAACTTTGGAACATACAGTCAATAGGATGCATAGACACTGGGAAACAGGCATTAGTATATATAGACAATAGGACACATTGACTGGGACACACAAACTCAGGAACACTTGGTCAATGGGACACACAGAGACATTGTAACACAGAGACACTGAGATATATAGACTAGGACAAACAATCATTGAAACATACCCAGATACTGCAACCCACAGACCCTAGGAAACACAGACATTGAGATATACAGCCACTGGGACATACTGAAACAGGGAAAATAAAGACTCTGGGATATACACAGATGCTAAGATAAAAACACTGTTCAGTATAGTCACTGGGACTTGTGCAGACATTGGGGCCCAGAGATACTGGCACTTACACAGAGGTGTAAATACCAACACCAGGAAATACAAACACTGGGATATTAAAACAATGACCCCAAGACATAGACACTTGAGCATGGAGAAAAGCTAGGACACACAGTCACTGAGACGCCCAAACACTAGATCACAAAGACACTGGGACATAAAGACATTAGGACATATAGAAGCTAAAACATATTAACACCTGAACACATTGTCACTGGGATATACACACTGTGACACTCAAACACTGAGACACGAAGACACTGGGATGCTCAAACAGTGGGAGATATAGACAGTAAAACACACAGAAATAGGACAGACAGAATATGAGAAACACAAAAATTTAAGGTGCTCTTCATGCCAGGCTTTGCAAGACTTTACCACTGCTTTACCATTGGCCAAAAGGAGAAAAGGAGACAATAGGGGAGGGAATGGTGTCACTCTGAGTCTTAGGGCACAGGTAAGCATGAGAGTGCTCTAGTGAGGAGAGTGCTGACTGGAGAAGAAAGTGGATGGCAGGGTAAAACAAGTGAAGTGGGAAAAAGAAGTATGGATGAGAAAAGCGAGTTTTCTTACAGGACCAGAAGAACCAGGGCATCCTGGGCAAGGGTTGAAGGTGTTTCAAGTCAGACTTGAGGAGCTTGGTCTGATAGGATTGGAAGAGAAGAAGTGATGAGAGGAGAGAAAAACGCCTTGCTGAGCTGTTAGTGAGTGGGAATGAGCAAACACAAAGATTCTATCCTTGCTACACTTTATTTTTTCTCAGAATAATAATTATTTTTTAAGCCTGTTCATATACTTTTCATATTGAAATCCATCTGGACAGTCTCTTCAGCAAATGATGTTGGGAAAACTGGACAGCAGCATGTAAAACAATGAAGCTAGAATACTCCCTTACACCATACACAAATATCAACTCAAAATGGATCAAAGACTTAAACATAAGACAAGATACAAGAAACCTCCTAGAAGAAAATATAGGCAAAATATTATCTGACATACATCTCAAAAATTTTCTCCTAGAAGAAATAAAAGCAAGAATAAACAAATGGGACCTAATGAAACATACAAGCTTCTGCACAGCAAAGGAAACCATAAGTAAAACAAAAATACAACCTACAGATTGGGAGAAAATCTCTGCAAATGAAACCGACAAAGGCTTGATCTCCAGAATATATAAGCAGCTTATACGACTTAATAAGAAACAACCAAACAACCCAATCCAAAGATGGGCAAAAGACCTGAACAAGCAATTCTCCAAGGAAGACATACAAATGATCAATAAGCACAAGAAAAAATGCTCAATATCACTAATTATCAGAGAAATACAAATCAAAACTACAATGAGGTATCACCTCACACCAGTCAGAATGGCCATCATTCAAAAATCCACAAATGACAAATGCTGGAGAGGCTGTGGAGAAAAGGGAACCCTCTTACACTGCTAGTGGGAATGCAGTTTGGTGCAGCCACTGTGGAAAACAGTATGGAGATTTCTCAAAAGACTAGGAATAGACTTATCTTATGACCCAGGAATCCTGCTCCTGGGCATATATCCAGAAGGAACCCGACTCCAAAATGATGCCTGCACCCCAATGTTCATAGCTGCACTATTTACAATAGCCAAGACATGGAGACAGGCTAAATGTCCATCAACGGATGACTGGATAAAGAAGTGGTGATATATTTATACAATGGAATACTATTCAGCCATAAAAACCGACAGTATAATGCCATTTGCAGCAACATGGATGCTCCTGGAGAGTGTCATTCTAAGTGATGTAAGCCAGAAAGAGAAAGAAAAATACCATATGAGATCGTTCATATGTGGAATCTAAAAAAACAAACAAAAAAACCCCCAGAAAAACACAGCATGAATACAAAACAGAAATAGACTCAAAGACATAGAATACAAACTTGTGGTTGCCAAGGGGGCAGACGGTGGGAAGGGATAGACTGGGATTTCAAAATTGTAGAAGAGATAAACAAGATTATACTGTATAGCACAGGGAAATATATACAAGATCTTATGGTAGCTCACAGAGAAAAAAATGTGACAATGAATATATATATGTTCCTGTATAACTGAAAAATTGTGCTCTACACTAGAATTTGACACAACATTGTAAAATGATTATAAATCAATAAAAAATGTTAAAAAAAAAAAGAAAAGAAATCCATCTGAATTGATTTTTGTATGAGGAAGGATAACTGTCCAAAATTTTTTTAGTTTTTTTAAAACATATTTTTATTGAGTTAAAATCATTTACAATGTTGTGTCAAATTCCAGTGTAGAGCACAATTTTTCAGTTATACGTGAACATACATATATTCATTGTCACATTTTTTTCTCTGTGAGCTACCATAAGATCTTGTATATATTTCCCTGTGCTATACAGTATAATCTTGTTTATCTCTTCTACAATTTTGAAATCCCAGTCTATCCCTTCCCACCCTCTGCCCCCTTGGCAACCACAAGTTTGTATTCTATGTCTTTGAGTCTATTTCTGTTTTGTATTTATGCTTTGTTTGTTTGTTTGTTTTTGTTTTTGTTTTTTAGATTCCACATATGAGCAATCTCATATGGTATTTTTCTTTCTCTTTCTTGCTTACATCACTAAGAATCACATTCTCCAGGAGCATCCATGTTGCTGCAAATGGCATTATGTTGTCGATTTTTATGGCTGAGTAGTATTCCATTGTATAAATATATCACCACTTCTTTATCCAGTCATCCGTTGATGGACATTTAGCCTGTCTCCATGTCTTGGCTATTGTAAATAGTGCAGCTATGAACATTGGGGTGCAGGCATCATTTTGGAGTCGGGTTCCTTCTGGATATATGCCCAGGAGCAGGATTCCTGGGTCATAAGATAAGTCTATTCCTAGTCTTTTGAGAAATCTCCATACTGTTTTCCACAGTGGCTGCACCAAACTGCATTCCCACTAGCAGTGTAAGAGGGTTCCCTTTTCTCCACAGCCTCTCCAGCATTTGTCATTTGTGGATTTTTGAATGACGGCCATTCTGACTGGTGTGAGGTGATACCTCATTGTAGTTTTGATTTATATTTCTCTGATAATTAGTGATATTGAGCATTTTTTCTTGTGCCTATTGATCATTTGTATGTCTTCCTTGGAGAATTGCTTGTTTATGTCTTTTGCTCATTTTTGGATTGGGTTGTTTGGTTGTTTCTTATTAAGTCATATGAGCTGCTTATATATTCTGGAGATCAAGCCTTTGTCAGTTTCATTTGCAAAATTTTTCTCCCAATCTGTAGGTTGTATTTTTGTTTTGCTTATGGTTTCCTTTGCTGTGCAGAAGCTTGTAAGTTTCATTAGGTCCCATTTGTTTATTCTTGCTTTTATTTGTATTGCTTGAGTAGACTGTTCTAGGAGAACATTTTTGAGATGTATGTCAGATAATGTTTTGCCTATATTTTCTTCTAGGAGGTTTCTTGTATCTTGTCTTATGTTTAAGTCTTTGATCCCTTTTGAGTTTGTTTTTGTGTATGGTGTAAGGGAGTGTTCTAACTTCATTGCTTTACATGCTGCTGTCCAGTTTTCCCAGCACCATTTGCTGAAGAGACTGTCTTTATTCCAATGTATAGTTCTACCTCCTTTGTCGAAAATTAGTTGACCCAAAGTTTGTGGATTCATTTCTGGACTCTCTATTCTGTTCCACTGGTCTGTATGTCTGTTTTTGTACCAATACCATGCTGTCTTGATGACTGTAGCTCTATAGTATTGTCTGAAGTCTGGGAAAGTTATTCCTCCAGACTCTTTCTTTCTCTTCAGCAATGCTTTGGCAATTCTAGGTCTTTTGTGGTTCCATATAAATTTTATTATGACTTGTTCTTGTTCTGTGATATATGTCCAGGGTAACTTGATAGGGATTGCATTAAATCTGTAGATTGCCTTGGGCAATATGACCATTTTAACAATATTGATTCTTCCAATCCAAGAACATGGGATAGCTTTCCATTTTTTAAAGTCTTTAATTTCCTTCATCAATGGCTTATAGTTTTCTGTGTATAATTCCTTCACCTCCTTGGTTAGATTTATTCCTAGGTATTTTATTGCTTTGGGTGCTATTTTAAAGGGGATTGTTTCTTTACTTTCTTTTTCTGTTGATTCATTGTTAGTGTAAAGAAATGCTCAACAGTGATATTGGCCTATAATTCTCTTTTTTGGTAGTGTCTTTGCCTGGTTTTGGTATCAGGGTGATGGTGGCTTCATAGAATGAGTTTTGGAGTATTCCCTCCTTTTCAATCTTCTGGAAGAGTTTGAGAAGGACTGGTATGAGTTCTTTGTATGTTTGGTAGAATTCTCCGGTGAAGCTGTCCGGTCCTGGAGTTTTATTTGTAGGGAGGATTTTTATTGCTATTTCAATTTCATTTCTAGTGATCGGTTTCTTCAAGTGGTCAGTTTCTTTTTGATTCAGTCTTGGTGGACAGTATGTTTCCAGAAACTTGTCCATCTCCTCTAGGTTATCCAGTTTGGTTCCCTATAGTTTTTCATAATATTCTTGTATGATATACTGTATTTCTATTTTATTTGTTGTAATTTCTCCATTTTCCTATCTTATTTTGCTAATTTGTGCTCTCTCTTTTTTCTTCTTTGTGAGTTTGGCCAGAGGCTTGTCGATTTTATTTACTTTTTCAAAAAAACAGCTTTTGGTTTAATTGATTTTTTTCTGTGTTTTTTTTAAATCTCTATTTTATTTATTTCCTCCCTAATCTTTATAATTTCCTTCCTTAGGCTGCCTTTTGGGGGTTTTTTTCTATTTTTTCTACTTCTTTCAGCTGGTGGGTTAAATTGTTTATTTGAGATTGTTCTTCTTTTTTGAGGAAGGTCTGTATCACTATAAACTTCCCTCTTAGCACTGCCTTTGCTGTGTCCCATAAATTTTGTGTTGTTGTGCTTTCATTTTCATTTGTCTCAAGGTATTTTTTAATTTCAACTTTGATTTCCTCATTGACCCACTGGTTTTCTTAATAGCATATTGTTTGATCTCCATGCTTTACTTTTTTTCTCCTTTGTTTCTCTGTTGTTGATTTCTAGTATCATGGCATTTTGGTCAGTAAAGATGCTTGAGATAATTTCTATCTCCTTAAAATTGTTGAGGCTTCTTTTGTGCCCAAGTACAAGATCAATCCTGGAAAATGTTCCATGTGCACTTGAAAAGAATGTATATCCTATTTTTGGGGGGTGTAATGCTCTGAAAATATCCACCAAATCTAATTTTTCTATTGTATTATTTAATTTCTCTGTTGCCTTATTTATTTTCTGTCTGGAAGATCTGTCTAGTGATAAGAATGCAGTGTTAAAATCTCCAGCTATGATTGTATTCCCATCAATATCCCCCTTTATCTCTGTGAGTAATTGTTTTATGTACTTAGGTGCTCCTATATTGGGTGCATATATATTAACAAGTGTAATATCCTCATCTTGTATCACTCCTTTAATCATTATAAAATGTCCTTCTTTATCTTTCTTTATGGACTTTGTTTTAAAGTCTATTTTGTCTGAAATCAGTACTGCAACACCTGCTTTTTTGTCTTTTCCATTTGCATGGAATATCCTTTTCCATCCTTTCACTCTCAGTCTATATGTGTCCTTATCCCTAAAGTGGGTCTCTTGTGTGCAGCATATTGAAGGTTCTTGCTTTATTATCCAGTCTGCCACTCTGTGTCTTTTGACTGGAGCATTTAGTCCATTAACATTTACAGTCATTAATGATATATGTGTGTTTATTGCCATTTTGAACTTATCTTTGCAGTTGAATTGGTATATCCTCTTTGTTCCTTTCTTCTTCCTTTTGTGGTTTGGTAATTTTCCTTTGTATTATCATGGATTTTATTTAGGTTTTGTGACTCCCTTGTAAGTTTTTGGCTTGTGGTTACCCTTTTTTGTAAGTCTATTAACCCATTACTATAACTGTTTTTATTAAACTGAGAGTAACATGATCTCAAACCCATCCTACCAAGAACAAAAAATTTAAAAAAGAAAGAAAAAATTCTATATTTTCCTGCCTCCCTCTCCCAATGATTTAGATATCTTCTTTTACAATTTCGTGTTTATTTGTAATTCATGAGTTATCACCTTTCCAGTTATGAGTTTCTCATTTCTGTAGCATCCTGCTGCTTTTCTATTTAGAGTAGACCTTTCAATATTTATTTTAGCATGGGTTTAGTGTTGCTAAACTCTTGTAGCTTTTTCTTGTCTGTGAAATTCCTTATCTCTCTTTCTATCCTGAAGGATAGCCTTGCTGGATAAACTATCCTAGCCTGAATCTTTTTTTCATTCAGGGCTTTGAATATATCCTACCACTCCCTTCTGGCCTGTCATATTTGTGTAGAGAAATCAGCTGAGAGCCTTATGGGGGTTCCCTTCTAACTCACCCTTTGCTTTTCTCTTGCTGCCTTTATGATCATTTCTTCATCCTTGACTCTGGCCATCTTGATGATGATGTCTTGGTGTGGGTCTGTTTGGGTTCTTCCTGTTTGGGACCCTTTGAGCTTCCTGTACTTGGATATCTCATTCCTTCTTTAAGTTTGGGAAGTTTTCAGTCATGATTTCTTCCAATACCTTTTCAATCCCCTTTGATCTTTCTTCCCCTTCTGGGACCTCTATTATGTGAAGATTGGCATGCTTTATATTATCCCATAGGTCCCTTATGCTATTTTCATTTGTTTATATTTGTTTCTCTTGTAGCTGCTCTGATTGGGTTCTTTCTGTTGTCTTGTCTTCTAGGTCACTAATTCGTTCCCCTACATTATCTAGTCTGCTTTGCACAGCCTTTAGATCATTTCTCATCTCAGCCAATGAGTTTACCAATTCTACTTGGCGATTCTTTATAGCTTCTATTTCATTTTTGACATATCTCTAAACACTGTCTCTTTCAGTTCCTTCAATACTTTGATCACTTCTTTTTTGAAATCTTGATCTAGGAGGCTATCAATGTCTATTTCATTGATCATTCTTTCAGGGGATTTCTCTTGTTCTTTTAATTGGGAATGGTTTGTCTGCTCCTTCATCTTGCTCATACCTCTCTGGCACTGTGGTTTATGGAGTATCAGTTATCTATTGTGGTCCTTAGGGAGTTTATTTATTTATCTATCTAATGCCTATTTAGGAATAACACTTAAAAAGAGAGAGAAAGAGAATTTTATAAGAAGGGAAAAAAATAGGTTTGAAAACAGTGTGTAATGAATAATATAATAGCAAGTTGAAGCAGAATAGCAATCGGGTTGAGACAACCTTTAAAAATCTTTAAAAAAGGAGAAAAGAGGGGAAAAATGTATTTGAAACCAGTGTATAATCAATAACAGTACATCAAAACCAAGAGAAATAAAAATGAAATGAAGTGAATTTTTAAAAATAATAATAAAAATATTTTTTAAAAATTTAAAAAAGATTAAAACTGGGAGTATATATAATTATTTAAGAAGTAAAAATTAAAAGGGTAATAGAACAGGTAAAAGAAAATTTTTTTAATAAAAGGGTGGGGTGTTCTCCTGGAGTCTGTGTGCCCTTAATGTGAAGTCTTTCTGTCTTCGCCCTGTTTTGGAAGCTCAGCTTGCTGTTTCCAGAGGCCCTCCATTGGCGCCTTCGTCTGTGCTGCTCCCAGTGCCTGTTGGCAAGCAGATCGTGCCCCCTCCCAACACTGGGTCAGGTGCAGCTCTCCTTTGCTGTGGGCGGGCGTGTCACTGCCCCTTCCGATGCTGCAGTCAGATGTTGCAGACTGGCCAGGTAAGAGGGTGGGTCGCACACCCTCCCAGCACCTCGGTCAGGGGCTGCGTTCCTGCTGGAAAGGCGGGGGGCCGCCCACCCTCTCCCAGTGCTGGTTGCTCCACTGCTCTGTGCCACTGCACGCTCCGTATGCAGGCTTAGGGAAGACCAAGAAACAGCCCCGTCCCTGCTCCGGGCCAAAACCTAGCTCCTTGTTTGTCTTGGCAGAGCAAGTTCTCTGAGGGATGAGGACAGAAAGATCCTATCTGCCTTGGGCTGTAGACAAGTCTCTGTCTGGCCTTTGAGGCTGCTAAGTCCTTAGGTGCAGATGCAGGTTTCTCCCCCGCCTCCGCCTGGGTGCTCAGTGCTGGAGGATATGGCAGCTGTGCCTGAGCCCCGCCTGTCTTCACCCGAAAACTTTCCACGGGTTTTCAGAGATAGGGGTATGCAACCTTCCCCCCAGGGCACATCAGCTGTGTTGTTTTATGGAGGGCCTAGGTTGTTCTGCCCTGTGCACCCACACCAATGGCATGCAGCCCCCTGTAGTCCCCCAGGGCTGCCTCAGTGCAGCTGTCCCAGTTCTCTGCTTGGCTCAGGCAGCCTGTCCCGGCCGCCAGCTGACTGCCCGCAGCTCGGGCTGGGTGTTGTGGCGACCCTCTGTGCCCATTTAACTTAGTTCTGTTGGTCAAGGCCTGCTCTGTACAAATCCGAGCCTCAGAGGCTCCCCCTCCATCCTGCTAGCCTCTCAGTTGGAGAGGGGAGACCCAGCGAATGAGCACCAGTCCTCCTTTGCCGCTCCCTCACCGCAGGACCCATCCAACACTGTTTTGCCTTTTCTTCTTTCTTTTTTCCTTTTCTCCTACCAGATTTTTGGCATCTCTGTCTTTTGAAGAAGATGATGTTCTATTGGAGTTCCATAGGTGCTCTGGTTGGCTGAGTGGGTCTGTGGATGTGAGTCTTGGTGTATTTGTGGGAGAGGGTGAGCTACAAGTGTCCTTCTACTCTGCCATCTTGGCCTCCCTCTCTTGCTACACTTTCATACTCTTTTCTTTTTTAATTGAAGAATGGTTGATTTACAATATTAGTTTCAGATGTACAACATAGTGATTCAATATTTTTATAGATTATACTCTATTAAAATTTATTACAAAATAACAGCTATAATTCCCTGTTCTACAGAATATAACCTTGTTGCCTACCTACTTTATACATAGTAGTTTGTATCACTTAATTCCATACCACTAACTTGTCCCTCCCCACTTCCTTCTCCCCTTTGGTAACCCCTAGTTTGTTTTCTATATCTGAGTCTGTTTCTGTTTTGCATATACATTCACTTGTTTTATTTTGTAATTCCACATACAAGTGGTATCACATAGTATTTAGCTTTCCCTGTCTGACTTATTTCACTTAGCATAATATTCTCTAGGTCCATCCATGGTGTTGCAAATGGCAGAATTTCATGTTTTTTTATGGTGAGTAATATCTATTTTATATATACATACATATATATGTGTGTGTGTGTGTGTATACACACACACACATCACTTCTTCCTTACCCATTCATTTGTTGATGGACACTTAGGTTGATTCCATACTTGGCAATTTAAATAATGCTGCTATGAACGTTGGGGTTCATGTATCTTTTTGAATTAGAATTTTCATTTTTTCCAGATATATACCCAGGAGTTCTGTTTTTAGTTTTTTGAGGAACCTTCATACTGTTTTCCACAGTGGCTGCACCAATATATATTACCACCAGCAGTGTACAAGTGTTCTTTTTTCTCTACATCCTCACCAGTGTTTATTTGCTGACTTTTTGATGATAGCCATCTGACAAATCTGAGTTGATATTTTTTGTTGTTTTGATTTGCATTTATCTAGTAATTAGTGATGGTTGAGCATATTTTCATGTGCCTGTTGGCCATCTGTATATCTTCTTTGGAAAAATGTCTATTCAGATCTTCTGCCCATTTTTTATTGGGTTGTTTCCATAGTTTGATATTGAGTTGTATGTGCATAGTAAAAGTAAAAAATAATTAATTTCAGAAAGTAATAGACATTATGGAGAAAATAAAATACAGTAAAGAAAGAGTGACTGGTGGGGCTCTTTTGGCTAGGTAGATCAGAGAAATCCTTTTCGAGGAGTTACATTTCAGCTAAGACCTGAATTAAATGATGGGCCCTGTTAATGGAAGATCTGGGGACAGAACGTTCCAGGCAAGAAGGAACAACTGAAGCAAAACTGAAACTGGAGTCAACTTGGAGTATGATGAGTTTGATCTGTTTTAAGAGTCAGTGCTCTAGAGGTGATAAGACATGATCTTGGGCAAGGGCAGTCAGGTTTAGAGGAGGAGATGAATACAAGAGATATTAAAATATTAATATTGCCAGAATAAGCAGCTCAAAATGACAGAATGGAATTTAAGCCAAATGTAATTAAATGATGCACAGGTCTAAGCTTGTTAGTAGGACACCTGGCAGGGTGAGCGATCACCTGCAGCTATGGCAGTAAGTCTTCCTAGGCTTGGAGTTCAGGGATTTTTAAAAAAACAAAAATATCTCAAGCTTTCTAGAGGCAAACTAGATGAATTTCATGCAATGGTTAGTATTGGTCACTTGCTATGAGTCAGGTATTGTTTTATTTGTTAGAGATACAGCAGTGACAAAACAAAATCCGCTGCCTTCATGGAGCTTATGTCATAGTGGGAGAAGACTGAAAATAAACAAATAAACAGAGCTGAGATGAAAATAAAGCAAAGTAAGGCAATAGAGATTGTGGGGAAGGGACCATCCATTATTTAAGACAAGGTGCTTGGACAGGGATGGTCTGGCTGAGAAGGTGATAATTGACCAATTAGAGTGTTCAACTATCTTGTTTTCCCAGCACTGTCTAAGTTTTAGCACAGAAAACCTCATATCCTGGGAAACTCTTCAGTTCTAGGCAAACCAAGGCAGTTATTCACCCTAAGAATGGAAGAAGATAAAGGAGAGTCCATGCAATTATCTGGGAGAAAAGAGGTTCACATAAAAGAAACTGTTTCACTCCAGGATATTTTCCCTCTTCCACTGCAGCAGTATAGGGAAGTATATTTTATCTCATGGTATTTCCACCTCTACACAGACCAGCTAGAAGGGAAGGAGACTAGAAGGAGTGAATGGGCCTGGAAACACCAAGAAGGGAAAATGCTGCCTGAGCTGAATGTGTTTGTGCCCTCTCTTCTTACACAGGTGTTAGAATAGCTCAGAATTGAATAAACACATAGCAAACCTAAAGTGTGTTCATACATTTGATGTTCAACAAATCTAAAAATAGTGCAGTGGTGAAATAAATTCTTGGCTGGCATCTTTGTGGCATAAACTTGCACCCATGGACCTATGTCCTCCCTTTTCTCTGCCCTTACATGAATGTCAGGCTCAGGAACGTGGATCTTATTCTGTTGGCAACGAGTCACCACAGAATCGTTCTGAACAGGGGCAGATTATGATGGCAGAGAAGGGTTTTCAAGGGAATCAGGTAGTATTGTGGATGACAGAAAGGAGGATATTAAGGCTCAAAGAAGACAAATCAACCAGGAAGATCCTTGGGAGGAGCTCTCAGCTGGCAGCCTGCATTACTTGATCCAACTAAAGGCAAATCTGGAAGCCAGTTCTATGTCATAATGGGACCCTGGCCCCTGGAATGATGGGTGTTGGAGAAGAGACATCACAGACATAAAAAACCTACCCAATTTATATTGAGTAGGTGCCTCCTGACTCCAGCCTGACCTAGTGCCCTCCTGTCCTCTGCTCCTATCAATTATATCCATCTTAGAAAGAGATGTAGGAAATTCATTCAAAAGGAGGCTGACAAGTCTTAATGGAGTTTATCTTCCTGGGGGATTGGTCTCTTAACCAGCATTACCCTCAAAGAATCACCTCTCACAAATGGTGACATTTCAGGCATCATCAGAAAAGGAAAATGAGAGAAATTATCTTTTGGGTTTGGGGAAAGGGATAGAACTTCTTGCCAACTGACTCAAATTAGTCCTAATCTATCTCAAGTTGACATAGAAGGAATTCATAGTTGGATTCTTGAATGAGTTTTCCATCAATGGAGCTGTCCAAAGTGTGGCTTGTTCCTTTACAGGCACCTTGGGGAGAGTTGAGATCAGTCCTTCTTTGGTGGACAGTTGATTTCAGATAAATTCCAAGGTCTTTTCCAGTCCTGAGATGCTGGGGTAATGATGTTAGCAATGAGTCTTTCTTCTTGTCTGTCTCCAAAAAACAATTGGAACTCTACTCTTGGTCTTGATGGATCTGGCCCATGTTTTTCTTTTTAAAAACAACAGAAATTTATTTTTCACAATCCTGGAAGCTGTAAAGTCCAAGATCAGAGTCCAGCAAGGTTCAGCTTCTGGTGAGGGCTCTCTTGCTGCAGATGGCTGCCTTGTCTCTGTGTTTTCACATGGCATTTACTCAGTGTGTGTGTGTGTGTGTGTGTGTGTGTGTGTGTGTGTGTGTGTGTGTGTGTGTGTGTGTCTGTGTGTGTCTGTGTGTGTGTCTGTGTGTCTCTGTGTCTCTGTGTCTGTGTATCTGTGTGTCTGTGTGTCTGTGTAGATATCTGTCTGGCTCAGGTTTTGAGTGGTTACTCCTACTGGGTCATACCCTACTTGGGTCCTGGACTCATCATATTACAACATATGCTACCTTTCCAACCTCTAGGGCTGTTCATCTGCCTTGAGGAGAGCTTGGAGAAAGAGAAGGCAATGCAACTGTATGACAGCTGTGTGACAGACCCAGAAGACATCTCATGAGATATGACTCTTGCATCGGGGCTAGGGAGGGACAGCTCAAGGAGTAGAGGACTGATATATTTGAAGCTTGCTTTCTCTGACACCCAAGTTGGAAGAGACCCCAAAAGGTAACTGAATACTCTTGTGATTCCCCACTCAAGTATTTGGGGCCCAAAGAAATGATAGGACATACCCAAGGCCAAGCAGAGAAAAGGAGAGGAAGTTGTAGATGATGACTCTGGATACTAAAAACTGGAAAATTATTCTCAGCTATAAAAGGAAGAATTAATATACATTACAAATAATTCTCCGGACCAACCTCACATGTTATTGACTCCAATAAACTACATACATTTATTTACGGGATCTACAGTTACTCAAGTGTCATATGCTCAGATTTTACATTCTCAGATGTTATACACACTCCTTCAGATGTCACACACACATACACACACATACTTCCTTAGACATTATCCACACTTACTCAGATGTCATACATATTCATTCAGATTTAGTCATGCTTAATCAAATGTTATCTCCCACAAGCTAGTTGTCACTCATGATCACTTAAACAGCTCTCACACACACTTCCTCAAATGCTACACAGTACTCAGATGATGCCAATGCAGATGGTACCTATGCTTAATCACATATCATACACACTCATGCAGACATCCTGAAATCCATAACTATTCAAAGTGTGGTCCCTGGACCAGAAACATCCTCATTAATTGGGAGCTTGTAAGAAATGCAGAATCTCAGGCCTTACACATATCTGATTATTTAAATCTGCATTTTTAGTAAGATTCCCAGGTGATTCATATGAACATTAACATTGGAGAAGCACTGACATCTGGTGAATGACAATACTCATTCACCATAGTAGTCCCAGTGCCTAACCAGCAGTTAGGCATATCAACTCTCAGTAAGTGATCTTTAAATACATTAGTGACACATTCTGACTTCACCCATGCTCATCAAAATGTTCCTTCATTCAATTCCATGCTGAAGTAATTTCCTAAAGAATACCTGGCTCATACGCACAAGGGGAAAGGTAAAGGGATGCTCATTGCAGCAATAGTCGATATGGGAAAATTTGAAAATTACCTAAATAAATCAAGAGCATAGATAAAGTGTAATCAACTCATCTAGTGAAATACTAAACAGCAGTGAAAAGTGAAGAAAGAAAGCTACAGGGATTATCATAGATAAAACCTAAAACTATAATCTTGAGTGAAAAAGCAAGTTAAAAATGACGCATTTAAATTATACTATTTACACATAATTATAAAACTTGTAAAACAATACTTTATGTTGTTTATAGGTAGACTGATGTATAGTAAAAATATTAAAAGTTGCAAGAAAATAATAAAAACCAAATTTAGAATAGTGGCGACCACTAGAGAGAGAGGAAGGGAGAGAAGTAATAGGATTGGGAGGAGTACACAGGGATTTTAGCTATGTAATATTTTATTTCTTATAAAGAAAAAACTCTGAAGCAAATTAGGCAAATGCTAAGAGTTAATAAATCTGAATGGTCTGAAGTCTGGGAGAGTTATTCCTCCAGCCTCTTTCTTTCTCTTCAGTAATGCTTTGGCAATTCTAGGTCTTTGATGATTCCATATAAATTTTATTATGATTTGTTCTAGTTCCGTGAAATATATCCTGGGTAATTGGATAGGGATTGCATTAAATCTGTAGATTGCCTTGGGCAGTGTGACCATTTTAACAATATTGATTCTTCCAATCCAAGAGCATGGAATATCTTTCTATTTGTTAAAGTCTTCTTTAATTTCCTTCATCAATGGTTTATAGTTTTCTGTGTATAATTCTTTCACCTCCTTGGTTAGATTTATTCCCAGATATTTTATTACTTTGGGTGCTATTTTAAAGGGGATTGTTTCTTTACTTTCTTCTTCTGTTGATTTATCGTTAGTGTAAAGAAATGCAACTGATTTTGAACGTTAATTTTGTAACCTGCTCCCTTGCTGAATTCTTCAATCAGCTCTAGTAGCTTTTGTGTGGACCTTTTAGGGTTTTCTATATATAGTAACATGTCATCAGCATATAATGACACTTTTACCTCTTCTTTTCCAATTTGGATCCCTTTTATTTCTTTCTCTTGCCTGAGTGCTGTGGCTAGGACTTCCAGGACTATGTTGAATAGGAGTGGTGATAGTGGGCATCCTTGTCTTGTCCCAGATTTTAGTGGGAAGCTTTTGAGTTTTTCACCGTTGAGTACTATGCTGGCTGTAGGTTTGTCATATATAGCTTTTATTATGTTGAGATATGTTCCCTCTATACCCACTTTGGCGAGAGTTTTTATCATAAATGGGTGTTGAATTTTATCAAATGCTTTTTCTGCATCGATTGAGATGATCATGTGGTCTTTGTCCTTTCTCTTGTTGATGTGATGTATTACATTGATTGATTTGCATGTGTTGAACCAGCCTTGTGTCCCTGGGATGAACCCCACTTGGTCATGATGAATAATCTTTTTTATGTGTTGTTGGATTCTATTTGCTAAAATTTAGGTGAGGATTTTGGCGTCTATGTTCATCAGTGATATTGGCCTATAATTCTCTTTTTTGGTAGTGTCTTTGCCTGGTTTTGGTATCAGGGTGATGGTGGCTTCATAGAATGAGTTTGGGAGTATTCTATAGAGCTACAGTCATCAAGACAGCATGGTATTGGTACCAAAACAGACATATAGACCAATGGAACAGAATAGAGAGCCCAGAAATGAACCCACAAACTTTTGGTCAACTAATCTTCGACAAAGGAGGCAAGAATATACAATGGAATAAAGACAGTCTCTTCAGCAAATGGTGTTGGGAAAACTAGACAGCAGCATATAAAACAATGAAGCTAGAACACTCCCTTACACCATATACAAAAATCAACTCAAAATGGATTAAAGACTTAAACATAAGACAAGATACAATAAACCTCCTAGAGGAAAACATAGGCAAAACATTATCTGACATACATCTCAAAATTTTTCTCCTAGAAGAAATAAAAGCAAGAATAAACAAATGGGACCTAATGAAACTTACAAGCTTCTGCACAGCAAAGGAAACCAGAAATAAAACCAGAAGAAAACCTACGGAATGGGAGAAAATTTTTGCAAGTGAAACCGACAAAGGCTTGATCTCCAGAATATATAAGCAGCTCATACGACTCAATAAGAAAAAAATAAACAACCCAATCCAAAAATGGGCAGAAGACCTAACCAAGAAATTCTCCAAGGAAGACATACAAATGATTAAAAAGCACATGAAAAAATGCTCAATATCACTAATTATCAGAGAAATGCAAATCAAAACTACAATGAGGTATCACCTCACACCAGTCAGAATGGCCGTCATTCAAAAATCCACAAATGACAAATGCTGGAGAGGCTGTGGAGAAAGGGGAACCCTCCTACACTGCTGGTGGGAATGCAGTTTGGTGCAGCCACTATGGAAAACAGTGTGGAGATTCCTCAAAAGACTAGGAATAGACTTACCATATGACCCAGGAATCCCACTCCTGGGCTTGTATCCAGAAGGAAATCTACTTCAGGATGACACCTGCACCCCAATGTTCATAGCAGCATTATTTACAATAGCCAAAACATGGAAACAGCCTAAATGTCCATCAACAGGTGACTGGATAAAGAAGATGTGGTATATTTATACAATGGAATACAACTCAGCCATAAAAACCGACAACATAATGCCATTTGCAGCAACATGGATGCTCCTGGAGAATGTCATTCTAAGTGAAGTAAGCCAGAAAGAGAAAGAAAAATACCATATGAGATCGCTCATATGTGGAATCTAAAAAACAAAAACAAACAAACAAACAAAAACAAAGCGTAAATACAGGACAGAAATAGACTCACAGACAGAGAATACAGACTTGTGGTTACCAGCGGGGTGGAGGGTGGGAAGGGATAGACTGGGATTTCAAAATTGTAGAATAGACTACACTGTATAGCACAGGGAAATATACACAAAATGTTATAACTCACAGAGAAAAAAATGTGACAATGAGTGTGTATATGTCCATGAATGACTGAAAAATTGTGCTGAACACTGGAATTTGACACATTGTAAAATGATTATAAATCAATAAATAATGTTAATAAATAAGTAAATAAATAAATAAATAAATAAATAAATAATTTTGAATGGTGAGTTAATATTATCCTCTATGCTTTTTTGTATGTTTGAAATATTTCCTTGAACAACAATAAAAACAAAAACATGAACAAGAAGATGAAAGGAAAAGATTCTGCTGTTTTACATCGCTCCATCTTTTCAAAGAGTCAGTATTTCTTCCTCTGACTTTCCCAGGAAAATTTTGTTTTCTTAAGTTGGTTGGTCTTTCTTAATTCACAGGTCAGCACAGGCTCCCACAATTACTTGACCCATCTGGCTTTGAATTTAACCCCTGGTGAAGGTAGTAGTGGGCCCTTTATTTTCTATTGACCCCCACTGTCAGACACTGTTAGGTGATTGTTAAAGAAAACCAGAAGGTGCTGGTTTCCAGATCACTGTTTCATCACTAATAATTCATATTCATGCTGGCCCCATATACTCACATACAAGGTTATGCACAAAATGTTTTGCTTACATACCTGGTAAGAGGATCTGGAAAAACTATGTACTGTCTTGGATATTTTTAAGTTGACATTTGAAATTCTTCATCATGTTTAACTAGTTTCAAAGGATGTCACTTTCAGCTTACTGTAAACATTTTACTTCAATTGTCACATCATTCTTTTAAATCTATCCAGGGAATCTAAATACCACAGCCATATGACCATCAGAGATTTTATAGCATTTCTCCTCGAACTGGATTTACATTCCACTTCCCCCACAGAAATTTATCTTAATGAAAAAAAAGTTTATGTTTGGCATAATTTCGTGATCATACTTCTCAGCATCAAAAAATACATATATAAACTGAAAATAGCATTTTAAGAATTTATTTAGTTTTATTGAAGTTTACAACGTTTTGTCAGTTTATGATGTACAGCATAATGTTTCAGTCATACATATACATACATATATTTTTCATATTGACTTTCATTATAGGTTACTACAAGATATTGAATATAGTTCCCTGTGCTATGCAGTATAAACTTGTTTTTTTATCTATTTTATGTATAGTAATCCATATCTGCAAATCTCATACTCCCAGTTTATCCCTTCTCACTCCCTTACCCCCCTGGTAAACATAAGTTTGTTTTCTATGTCTGGATCTGTTTCTATTTTGTAAATAAGTTCATTTGTGTATTT
This sequence comes from Camelus ferus, assembly GCF_009834535.1. Taxonomy (NCBI): domain Eukaryota; kingdom Metazoa; phylum Chordata; class Mammalia; order Artiodactyla; family Camelidae; genus Camelus; species Camelus ferus. Next base: position 40,843,969 of record NC_045732.1, read on the forward strand.
TCTTTTTAGATTCCGTGTATAAATGATATCATATGGTATTTTTCTTTCTTTCTGGCTTACTTTACTTAAATTGATGATCTCCAGGTCCACCCATGTTGCTGCAAATGGCATTATTTTCTTCTTTTTTATAACTGAGTATTATTCCATTGTATAAATATACAATGACTTCTTTAGCCAGTCATCTGTCGATGGACATTTGGGTTGTTTCCATTTCTTTGCTGTCATAAATAGTGTTGCTTTGAACATTGGGGTGCACATATCTTTTTGAATTATATTTTCCTCTGAGTATATGCCCAGGAGTGGGATTTCTGGATCATATGACAAGTCTATTTTTAGTTTTTTGAGGAATCTCCATACTGTTTTCCATAATGGCTGCATCAAACTACATCCCACCAACAGTGTAGGAGGGTTCCCTGTTCTCCACACACTCTCCAGCAGACCATAAGTCTCTATGTATTAAGTTTTTTCTTCAAGATTGATTTAGTATTAAAATAATTATTAGTATGTAATTAATAAAAAGAGCATAAATCAAAAATTTGAAAAAATACCATAAAAGGTAAATTTTTATTGGAATGTATCACTTAATGGTATAAATGGGGCTTTTAAAAATTATTTCATGTATCTATGTATCGATAAAATTTACTGCTAAAATGAAATAGCATTAAGCAACAGTTTTATTCCTGTTTTTCACTTATATAGATTTAAGCCCTGAGAAGTAAATAATTAGATGGGAATGGAAGATAGTTTTGTTATAGCAATGTCTCTCAATTCTTTGAACTCCATATGAATGATATGCTAAAAATAATATACTGATCAATCATCATATTTATTCATAATGATTTACCTGTTGCCAACACCACTAAGTTCTTCTTTTCCATTTTACTGAAAGCAAAGTATTGGAAAGCATCTGGTTCACAAAAGGATTTATTTCCTAGTAGTGCAATTACTCAGTTTCTCAACACTAAAATCAATATTTGGAATTTCCCCTTTGAGATTTTCCCTTCAGAGAGAGAAAGGATTGTGAAAGGTGAGGTGATGAAGAATCGGTACTCAGGCAAATTGGTTTTAGAAAATAGTAAATACTGAGGTTGAGGATCTGGAAGTTAATTCCTTAAAATTATCCATTCCCATGAACCTCTTGTAAGGTCTATGTGTACCACCAAGACTAACCATACCCCAGTTTGAAGGGTTTTTGCTTAAAAGACTCAGTATAATTCCCAGAGGATCAATTCACTGTTTTGTTTTGTTTTGTTTTAGCTTTTTTTATTGGGTTATAGTCATTTTACAATGTTGTGTCAAAATCCAGTGTAGAGCACAATTTTTTGGTTATATATGAACACATATATATTCATTGTCACATTTTTTTCACTATGAGCTACCATAAAATCTTGTATATATTTCCCTCTGCTATACAGTATAATCTTGTTTATCTATTCTACAATTTTGAAATCCCAGTCTGTCCCTTCCCATCCCCTGCTCCCTTGGCAACCACAAGTTTGTATTCTATGTCTATGAGTCTATTTCTGTTTGTTTGTTGTTGTTGTTGTTGTTGTTTTTTAGATTCCACATTTGAGCAATCTCATATGGTATTTTTCTTTCTCTTTCTTGCTTACATCACTTAGAATGACATACTCCAGGGACATCCATGTTGCTGCAAATGGCATTATGTTGTCATTTGTATGGCTGAATAGTATTCCATTGTATAAATATACCACCACTTCTTTATCCAGTCATCCATTGATGGACATTTAGGCTGTCTCCATGTCTTGGCTATTGTAAATAGTGCTGCTATGAAAATTGGGGTGCAGGTGTCTTTTTGAAGTAGGGTTCCTTCTGGATATATGCCAAGGAGTGGGATTGCTGGGTCATATGGTAAGTCTATTCTTAGTCTTTTGAGGAATATCCATAGTGTTTTCCACAGTGGCTGCCCCAAACTGCATTCCCACCAGCAGTGTAGGAGGGTTCCTTTTTCTCAACAGCCTCTCCAGCATTTGGGAGAAGATTTTTGCAAATGAAACTGACAAAGGCTTGATCTCTAGAATATATAAGCAGCTCATATGACTTAATAAGAAAAAAACAAACAGCCCAATCCAAAAATGGGCAAAAGAATTCAATTCACTGTTAAAGAAAATGCATTTGGTTTACCAAAGCATTGTCTCATACACTTGCTTCTTGCCATTACCTAGGGAGCTACTGATGGCTGGAAAGACTATGATTGCCTATGGTAGATAATGAACCTGTGGTCCAGAAAGAAGAAAGAGTTATTTGTCCAAAAAGGCACAACCAATATTTCCAGTTTCCTGTCTCCAGGGTCAGAGTTTTGGGGGCCATGCCATATTCCCGTTCAAGCTCCTATCCTAATCAGTCAGGAATCAGTAAGTACTTATTAAAGACTTACTGGGTGCTCAACATCATGCCAGGCAGCCCCATCTTCTGTTCTTTCATTTTCCACTCACTCTAGTTGTCTAAATATCCAAAGTTAATTTGCCAACAATTATTGAGCATTCATTGCCAGCCAATATAGCATATCTCATTTAATCCTCAGAAAACCACAATGGAAGATGTATTAAATTTACACTGTTTTAAGGATCTGCTCTTAAAATTGGGGCTGCCTGTCCATACTAAGTGAGATAATATTTCTATTTTTTCACCACAGCGAAATAGAATTCATAAGATACCAAGAGACCAAGGCTGTGGAGTGGATTTCACCACTTTTGTTCTCTAATTTGGGCAATTCCAGGTATTACCCCTATTCAAGCCCTTTGCCTTGAGACACCCAGTCTCAAGCTCCAGACCTGGTTGTGTAGATCACGCTGGACTGGGGAAAGAAAGCAGTTTCACATTCAACTTGTGTCTGAGCCCCAGCTGACCCAAGAAGTCATTCAGAGTGACCACATAAGCTTGTGAATTTTATATGCAGCACAAAGTTGTCAAGTAAAAAGGGCAAGTGGGAGCTGAAATCCAGGACATGCTCCACTTGTCCAGTCTCATTCACGTAGGGCTACAGCCACCAGAAAGCAGGCCCTTTCCTTATTCACCTGCCTCAATGGGTCACTTTTCTCTCATGTACACAAGGGCATGCTATAGGCTGCAAATGTCCTGGGAATGTTCTCTGTTGACTCACTTTGCAAGGATAATGTAAATAATGTGTACTGGTTTTCAGTTTTAGAATCAACCTATATACAAAGACTGGTAGACCTAGCTATGTTTATGAAACAATAGAAATGTTATCAACATTGAAAATGTAACAGCAAAAGAATGACTTTCAGAAGGTAGGAGGTGGAAGAAAAAGATCAATATCATCATCCTATGTGGATGGAGTTGAGATACTGATTACAGGTGATGAGACAAACATAATCAAATTAGGCTTTTAGCTCAAGTTATGTGCTTCAACAAATGAAATTTCAAGAGCAATTCTCAGGGTTGTTATGTCAGTACATGTTCAGTATACAGGCTCATAATGTTAATGTTTAGCATGTATTCTCATCAAACAATGTTCAGTGAACAAAAGAACAAAATAAATTAGATATGATCAGTATAGAAGCTATGTTACTTTATAAATAGAACACAGACTGTAACTGCAAGGAATTTTATAAGCAAAGTCTTCAAAACTAGGAACCATTAAGGAAAGGTAAATCATCACAGAAATATAATTAAAGAACAGGGTAAGTAATTTAGATAGTTATGATTTATTTCAGGTAAACAACAAATAATATTTGTGTATAATATGTCCCATGAAATATTTTTCTTTTATTTCAGTGTAGATATTCATAGGCAACTAGAAGCCAAATAAAACTGTTTGTCCTGTATTTTTATTTTCTAAATCTGGCAAACCTAGTCACAAGGAGAATATCCCACATACAGCAACTGAAACTTTAGAACACTCACACACACACACACATTTGGAAAACCTTGGTTTAAATGCATCTCTAAGGAATCCATTTCTGATTGTTTTGGAATTATGAAAATGAATTAGGGTCAAAATGAGTCTGCTGTACTAATGTAGACGTCTTAACTTTAAGGCAGTGAGGAGCCTACTTGAATCAAAAAGAATCATCCTGGATGGAGCAGAAATATGTGGAGAAGCCTGAATGAAGTGATGAGAAAACTCTAGTGTAGGCAGAGCCAAGGAGAAGACACTAATGTGGGGAGAGCTGAGCATGTCTCAATGCATTGGCAAGGGACAGAGAGTTTAAGTAAAATGAGGAATGATAAATATCCTAAGGGATTTTCATGATTTCACCAGTAGGACCCTGATGGTACCCAGAGTTTTTTTAGTAAGATATTTGGGTCAGAAGCTTGAGTGAAGTAAGGAATGATTGGTAGAAAGCCCAGGTGGAAGCACAATCTGTCCTCTCAAGATCAGCTGTGATGGAGACCACAAAATGGCAGCTAGCTGGCAGGAGGTATACAGGAAGAAATCGTTGCACTGAAATGTACATTCACCTATTCATTATTGGCTTTCCCCAATGAAATCTTGCCATTGTGACAACATGGATGGACCCCAAAAGCAGAGATTTTTTTAAATTGCCAATTCCCTAGTACTCAGAGGAGTGCTTGACACATAGTATGTACTAAGTATATATTTGTTGACTACAATAATGGATACTAAGAATAGGGAAAGATTTCTACACCTGGGGTCTTGTACTATGTATGCAAGAGTTAAACACAATGAGACAGATCTAAACATACTAACTCAAGCCTATTATTAAGTGAAGTTGCTAATAGATATGTAAAGTGGCATTCCTCTAGTGAGAATGAACTGAAGTGGGTTGAGCATACAGAAAATGGAATAATCCAGTTGAGGAAGGCACTAAGAAGAGGGCAACCTACAGAGAACACTAAAAGAGAGGGTGGAACAGAGAGACTCAGGTGTGGGTAGGCCTTAGATCATCCTATGGGGAAAGGAAGATCCCTAATGCGGGTGAAAGAGAAACCTTTCTTACAACCTGTAGGGCTGAAATTTTATAAGTCAACAGTCCTCAAACTCTCTGACATAAAGGACGCAGTGATACTAATTATCATAGAAATGCAAATCAAAACTACAATGAAGTATCACCTCACACCAGCCAGACTGGCCATCATTCAAAAGTCCACAAATGACAAATGCAGGAGAGGCTGTGGAGAAAAGGGAACCCTCCTACACTGCTGGTGGGAATGCAGTTTGGGGCAGCCATGGTGGAAAACACTATGGATATTCCGCAAAAGACTAGGAATAGACTTACCATATGACTCAGGAATCCCACTCCTGTGCTTGTATCCAGAAGGAACCCTACTTCAAAAAGACACCTGCACCCCAATGTTCATAGCAGCAATATTTACAATAGCCAAGACATGGAAGTAGCCTAAATGTCCATCAACAGATGACTGGATAAAGAAGAAGTGGTATATTTATACAATGGAATAATATTCAGCCATAAAAAATGACAGCATAACACCATTTGCAGCAACATGGATGTCCCTGGAGAATGTCATTACAAGTGAAGTAAGCTAGAAAGGGAAAGAAAAATACCATATGAGATTGCTCATATGTGGAATTCAAAAACAAAACAAAAATACAAAACAGAAACAGACTCATAGACATAAAATTCAAACTTGTGCTTGCCAGGGTGGTGGGTAGTGGGAAGGGACAGACTGGGAGTTCGAAATTTGTAGATACTGACAGGCTTATGTAGATAGAGAAACAAGATTATACTGTATAGCACAGGGAAATATATACAAGGTCTTGTGATAGCTCACAGTGAAAAAAAACTGACAATGAATATATGTATGTTCATGTATAACTGAAAAATTGTGCTCTGTACTGGAATTTGACATGACATTGTAAAATGACCATAACTCAATAAAAAAAATTAATTAAAAACTGTCATGAAGACAATTAAATTTAAAAAAAACAATATGTTAATGAAAAAACAATGGATCAATGAGGAAATCAAAGCTGAAATTAAAAAAAACCTTGAGACAAATGATAATCAAAGCACAACCACTCAAAACCTATGGGACACAGCAAAGGCAGTGCTAAGAGGGAAGTTTATACCGATACAGGCCTTCCTCAAAAAAGAAGAACAATCTCAAATAAACAATTTAACCCACTACCTGAATGAATTAGAAAAAGAAGAACAAAAAGCCCCAAAAAGCAGCAGAAGGAAGGAAATAATAAAGATCAGAGAGGAATTAAATACAATAGAGATTAACAAGACCATAGGAAAAATCAATTAAACCAAAAGCTGGTTTTTTGAAAAAGTAAATAAAATCGACAAGCCTCTGGCCAAACTCACAAAGAAGAAAAAAGAGAGAGCACAAATTAGCAAAATAAGAAAGGAAAATGGAGAAATTACAACAAACACAATAGAAATACAGAATATCATATGAGAATATTATGAAAAACTATATGGAACCAAACTGGATAACCTAGAGGAGATGGACAAGTTTCTGGAAACATACTGTCCACCAAAACTGAATCAAGAAGAATCTGAACACTTGAACAATCTGATCACTAGAAAGGAAATAGAAATAGCAACTAAAAACCTCCCTACAAATAAAAGTCCAGGACCGGACGGCTTCACCGGGGAATTCTACCAAACATACAAAGAAGAACTCATACCAGTCCTTCTCAAACTCTTCCAGAAGATTCAAAAGGAGGGAATACTCCCAAACTCATTCTATGAAGCCACCATCACCCTGATACCAAAACCAGGCAAAGACGCTACCAAAAAAGAGAATTATAGGCCAATATCACTGATGAACATAGACGCCAAAATCCTCACCTAAATTTTAGCAAATAGAATCCAACAACACATAAAAAAGATTATACATCATAACCAAGTGGGGTTCATCCCAGGGACACAAGGCTGGTTCAACATACGCAAATCAATCAGTGTAATACATCACATCAACAAGAGAAAGGACAAAGACCACATGATCATCTCAATCGATGCAGAAAAAGCATTTGATAAAATTCAACACCCATTTATGATAAAAACTCTCGCCAAAGTGGGTATAGAGGGAACATATCTCAACATAATAAAAGCTATATATGACAAACCTACAGCCAGCATAGTACTCAACGGTGAAAAACTCAAAAGCTTCCCACTAAAATCTGGGACAAGACAAGGATGCCCACTATCACCACTCCTATTCAACATAGTCCTGGAAGTCCTAGCCACAGCACTCAGGCAAGAGAAAGAAATAAAAGGGATCCAAATTGGAAAAGAAGAGGTAAAAGTGTCATTATATGCTGATGACATGTTACTATATATAGAAAACCCTAAAAGGTCCACACAAAAGCTACTAGAGCTGATTGAAGAATTCAGCAAGGTAGCAGGTTACAAAATTAACGTTCAAAAATCAGTTGCATTTCTTTACACTAATGATAAATCAACAGAAGAAGAAAGTAAAGAAACAATCCCCTTTAAAATAGCACCCAAAGTAATAAAATATCTGGGAATAAATCTAACCAAGGAGGTGAAAGAATTATACACAGAAAACTATAAACCATTGATGAAGGAAATTAAAGAAGACTTTAACAAATGGAAAGATATTCCATGCTCTTGGATTGGAAGAATCAATATTGTTAAAATGGTCACACTGCCCAAGGCAATCTACAGATTTAATGCAATCCCTATTCAATTACCCAGGATATATTTCACAGAACTAGAAAAAATCATAATAAAATTCATATGGAACCATCAAAGACCTAGAATTGCCAAAGCATTACTGAAGAGAAAGTAAGAGGCTGGAGGCATAACTCTCCCAGACTTCAGACAATGCTATAGAGCTACAGTCATCAAGACAGCATGGTATTGGTACCAAAACAGACATATAGACCAATGGAACAGAATAGAGAGCCCAGAAATGAACCCACAAACTTTTGGTCAACTCATCTTCGACAAAGGAGGCAAGAATATACATTGGAATAAAGACAGTCTCTTCAGCAAATGGTGTTGGGAAAACTGGACAGCAGCATGTAAAACAATGAAGCTAGAACACTCCCTTACACCATATACAAAAATCAACTCAAAATGGATTAAAGACTTAAACATAAGACAAGATACAATAAACCTCCTAGAGGAAAACATAGGCAAAACATTATCTGACATACATCTCAAAATTTTCTCCTAGAAGAAATAAAAGCAAGAATAAACAAATGGGACCTAATGAAACTTACAAGCTTCTGCACAGCAAAGGAAACCAGAAATAAAACCAGAAGAAAACCTACGGAATGGGAGAAAATTTTTGCAAGTGAAACCGACAAAGGCTTGATCTCCAGAATATATAAGCAGCTCATATGACTCAATAAGAAAAAATAAACAACCCAATCCAAAAATGGGCAGAAGACCTAAACAAGCAATTCTCCAAGGAAGACATACAAATGATTAAAAAGCACATGAAAAAATGCTCAATATCACTAATTATCAGAGAAATGCAAATCAAAACTACAATGAGGTATCACCTCACACCAGTCAGAATGGCCGTCATTCAAAAATCCACAAATGACAAATGCTGGAGAGGCTGTGGAGAAAGGGGAACCCTCCTACACTGCTGGTGGGAATGCAGTTTGGTGCAGCCACTATGGAAAACAGTGTGGAGATTCCTCAAAAGACTAGGAATAGACTTACCATATGACCCAGGAATCCCACTCCTGGGCTTGTATCCAGAAGGAAATCTACTTCAGGATGACACCTGCACCCCAATGTTCATAGCAGCATTATTTACAATAGCCAAAACATGGAAACAGCCTAAATGTCCATCAACAGGTGACTGGATAAAGAAGATGTGGTATATTTATACAATGGAATACAACTCAGCCATAAAAACCGACAACATAATGCCATTTGCAGCAACATGGATGCTCCTGGAGAATGTCATTCTAAGTGAAGTAAGCCAGAAAGAGAAAGAAAAATACCATATGAGATCGCTCATATGTGGAATCTAAAAAACAAAAACAAACAAACAAACAAAAACAAAGCGTAAATACAGGACAGAAATAGACTCACAGACAGAGAATACAGACTTGTGGTTACCAGCGGGGTGGAGGGTGGGAAGGGATAGACTGGGATTTCAAAATTGTAGAATAGACTACACTGTATAGCACAGGGAAATATACACAAAATGTTATAACTCACAGAGAAAAAAATGTGACAATGAGTGTGTATATGTCCATGAATGACTGAAAAATTGTGCTGAACACTGGAATTTGACACAAAATTGTAAAATGATTATAAATCAATAAAAAATGTTAAAAAAAATTAAAAAAAACTGTCATGGCAATGATTACAATACAGTAAATTCAACTTTCTGTGTAAAAGAATTTGATATCAACACAGCCACATGATCAGTTTCCATAGAAACACAGGATGTCACAGTTCCAAAGAATCACCATATTGAACTCCCTCAGTTTTTAGATGAAGGGAAACACTCAGTTCAGCTTTGCTTTGCAAGCATTTACTGACACCTGTTGTGTTCTGGGTGATGATCAGGATGTATGAGGGACACAAATGATGCAGACAGGGTCCCTGCTCTTGAGCACCTCACAGTGTTTAGGGGGAGACACACAGACAGACTATTTTAATTATAGCCTTGATCAGATCTGTAATTGCTGCTGAACCTTTTTATATTTATCACTCCACAAAGACCCCAAGAGGTAGGTCAAACTCCTTTATACAGATACAGACACAGCTGATGGTTGTTTAGTATCTCATCTAGTGTTAGGGCTTCGACTACATACACAAGTCTGTCTGACTCCAAAGCAGTCCTCTTCCCACAAATCATGGCAACACTTCACTTGTTTTATAGGTGTTGAGATGTAGATGTCATTCATGATGACAGCTACCCCCTCTCAACATGGATGACAGCAGGACAATCCAAGCACCCAGCAGGGCAGAGCATCCCTGTGAAGTGCTAGGTCAGAGAACAGGATCAGATCTCAGAAGATCTGTGCTGAAATCAATGAAACTGGGGTCCTGACTGTTTATGAATCTTGTAAGGACAGACAATTTGAAAAGTGGCAGATTCAGGTAAGATTTTTGTTTACAGCATGAAAGGTTAACTTTACTGTCCTTGCCTTTAGGTGGGATCTCTTCCTAAGAAAGTGAAGCTCCCCAGAAACTGCTGTTACCTGGGAAAGAGGAAGTGAAAGGCCTGCATAAGAGTCCTGTACCCTGTCAGCTGGGCAGTTAAACCATCATCATTCTCCTGTGAGAACTAAAATACTAAAAGACTTCCAGTAATATTTCCCTAGAAGTAGTTTCTTGGTCATAGTCTATACAGTAGTTCACAGATTGTAAGAATACAGGGGCAAGCCTCAAGAAAAGTAGTCTGTGAAATAAAATATGCAAAATTATTTTAAAACAGTTTGCATTAATGAAAAGATCATGGGTCTGAGGAATCAGACAGACCTAGGGCCTTGTGACCCTAAGCAAGGAATTTTAACCACTCTGACCTCAATTTCCTTATTTATACAATGAGGTTAAGGAGTTTAATTAAGTTTGAAAGTGGGACCATATATTAATCAAAATCTCCATAAAAATTGATTGCTAACATTTGCTACACTTATAATAATAAATGTAATTAGATTTGTAGACTGAATTTAAAAGATTAAGGGAGAAATAGGTTTGGGGATTTGAAACTTTAATAACCGAAGTAATATTTTTTTAATTCTTTTAAATTTTTTATTGTGTCAGTTGCTGGTGTACAGCACAATGTCCCAGTCATGCATATACATACATATATTTGTTTTCATGTTCTTTTTCATTAAACGTTATTAACAAGATATTGAGCATCATTTTCTGTGCTATACAGAAGAAACCTTTTTTCATTTTCCAGTTTTATTAGGTAGAATTGTTACAATTCGACTGCACGTATACAATATATTGCATGTAAATACATATGCACAATATACTGCATATATTTTCTTTAATTTGTATATATGTACTGTTCATTGTATCTAAGAATGTTTAGACCTTTAGCTTCTCAAACTTACATAGACATCAAAGGAATAAAGCCAACCACAAAATAAGAATTAATTCAAAAACATACATACATCCCACTTTTAACAGCAACATTCTTTATAATTGCCAAGATATGGAAGCATCCTAAGTGCACATCAATAGATGAATGGATAAAGAAGATGCAACATATATATGTAATGGAATAAATCTCACCCATAAGAAAGAAGGGTATTTTTCCATTTGGGGCCCTTCATTTTTTTTTTCACTTCAAAAACCAGAATTTTATAACTAGCATAAACATTTCCATTGCATCAAAAACAACAAAATACCTAGAAAAAAACATATCCAAGAAGGTTACCTATACTCTGAAAACTGTAAAACATTGATGAAGGAAATTGAAGATGACACAAAGAAATGGAAAGATATCTTGTGCTCTTGGATTGGAAGAATCAACATTATCAAAATGGCTGTGCTACCCAAAGCAATCTACAGATCCAAAGCAAACCCTGTCAAAATACAACATTTTTCACAGAACTAGAACAAACAGTTCCAAAATTTATATGGAGCCATAAAAGACATCAAATTGCCAAAGAAATCTTTTCTAGGTCTTTTTTCCCTCTTTCTTCTTTTTGTTCTCTTTCCTTATGGCTTGATAACCAGAGACGTTCCCTTAACATTTGTTGTAAAGCTGGTTTGGTGGTGCTGAATTCTTTTAGCTTTTGTTTATCTGTGAAGCTTTTGATTTCTCCATCAAGTCTGAATGAAAGCCTTGCTGGATAGAGTATTCTTGTTTGTAAGTTTTTCCCTTTCATCACTTTAAGAATATGATGCCACTCCTTTCTGGCCTGTAGAGTTGCTGCTGAAAAATCAGCTGATCACCTTATGGGAGTTCCCATGAATGTTATTTGTTCTTTTTCCCTTGCTAATTTTAATGTTTTCTCCTTATACTTAATTTTTATCAATTTTTATGACTATGTGTCTTGGTGTGTTCCTCTTTGGGTTGATCCTGTGGGGAACTCTCTGCATTTCCTGGACTTGGGTAACTGTTTCCTTTCCCAAGTTGGGGAATTTTTTTGGGACTATCTCTCCCAAAATTTTCTCAGGTCCTTTCTCTCTCTCTTCTCTTTCTGGGACCTCTATAACATGAATATTAGTGTGCTTCATGTTGTCCCAGAGTTCTCTTAAACATCCTCATTTCTTTTCATTCTTTTTTCTTTTTTCTTTTCTTCAGTAGGAATTTCCACTAATCTGTCTTCTAGCTCATTGGTCCATTCTTCTGTTTCATTTAATCTATTCATGATTTCTTCTAGTGTTATTCATTTCAGTGATTTTATTCTTCAACTCTGGGTATTCTTTATATTTTCCAACTCTTTGTTAAAAACTTTGCTCTGTCCGTCTAACTCCTCTTGAGTTCTCTGAACATTTTTGCCATGATTTCTTTAAACTCTTTCTCAGATATATTGCCTATCTCCTCATCACTTATTTATTCTTCTGGAATTTTATCTTCTGCCTTGGACTGGGAGATATTCCTCTGCCACCTCATATCCTCTATCTTCCTATTTGTATTTTTAGGTAGCTTAGTTACATTTCTCGACCTTGGAGAGGTGGCCTGCTGTGGGAGGTGCCCCATGCATCCCAGCAGTACACTCCTCTTTTGTCACCCAAGGGCAGGGTCCCCCTAGTCCTAAATTAGAGTGTGGCCTGTGTTTGTGGAGTTCTTCCACAGGCTTTAGGATTGTTGTTTTCTTATTTCTGGTATCTGCCCCCTTGTGAATGAGGCTGGACTACAGGCTTATGGAGGTTTCCTGGCAGGAGAAGCCCATGCCTGCCCACTGCTGGGTGACGCTTGATCTTGGGCCTCTGGAGGGAAGGGCTGTGTCTAGAGGTGTTTGTGGCTTATGAAGTCTGCTGATGGGTGGGGCTGTGTTCCCACCCTGTATGTTGTTTGGCCTGAGGCTTTCCCATAGGCTTTTGAGTGGGGCTATGTCTTGGTACAAATGATCCAATCAAGATGTCAGACTCCAGGAGAGCTCATGTACACTTCTGGAATGTCCACCAACAGCTTTTATGTCCCCTGAGTGAGCCATAGCTGTCCCCTATGTCCCCGGGAGACCTTCCAAAATCAGCAGGCAGGTCTGACCGAGGTTCCAATGATATCACTGCCTCTGCCCTTTGACCTAGCACATGCAAGATGATGGGTATGCTTGCCTCCCAAGAGGGTGAAGTCTAAGTTTCCCCCACTCCTGTGGGGCTCCTGAAGCTAAGCCCCACTGGCCTTCAGAACCAGATGTCTTGGGGTCTCCCACTCCTCCAAATGCTGGAACCCTGTGCTGGGGAATCTGATGTGAGGTTTAAAACTCACTTGTGTGGGAGGGCCTATGTGACTTAATTATTCTTCAGCTTGTGGGTTGCCCACCCTGGCAGGTATGGGACCCAATTATACTGCAAGTACACCCCCCCAATACTCCACTGTGCTTCCCTCTTTATGTTTCCATTTGAAGAAAAACTTTTTTTGTTAGATTCTAGTCTTTTTTTGATGGTTGTTTAGCAGTCAGTTGTGGTTTTGTTGTAGTCACAAGGAGAGGTGAGCTCGTGGTCTTACTACTCTGCCATCTTGACTGGAAATCATAAGAAACATTTCTTAATCTATTTTTATATGTAGTGGCTAACATTTGTAAATCCCAAGCTCTCAAATTTATCCTTTCCCACTCCCTTTCCCTGGTAACCATAAGATTGCTTACTATTACTGCGAGTATATTTCTGTTTTATAGATAAGATCATAGTGTGCTTTTTGTCTTTTTTGGGGGGTGGTGATTTCACATATGAGTGATATCATATGGTATTTTTCTTTCTCATTCTGGCTTACTTCACTTAGAATAACGATCTCTAGTTCCATCGATGTTGCTGCAAATGGGATTATTTTATTCTTTTTATGGCTGAGTAGTATTCCATTGTATAAATATACCATAACTTTTTTATCCACTCATCTGCTGATGGACGTTTAGGTTGCTTCCATGTCTTGGCTATTGTATACAGTGCTGCTATGAACATTGGGGTGCATGTATCTTTTTGAATTAGAGTTCCCTCCAGATATATACACAGAAGTGGGATTTTTGGATCATATAGTAAGTCTATTTTTATTTCTTTGAGGAATCTCTATACTGTTTTCCATAACTGCTACACCAAACTACATTCCCACCAGCAGTGTAGGAAGGTCCCCTTTTCTCCACACCCTCCCCAGGATACATAGTTCATGGATTTTTGAATGATGGCCATTTTGACTGGAGTGAGGTGATATCTCATTACAGTTTTGATTTACATTTCTCTGATAATTAGTGATATTGAGCATTTTATCATGTGCCTATTGGCCACTTGTATGTCTTCACTGGAGAAATGCTTGTTTAGGTCCTCTGTCTATTTTTGGATTGGGTTGTTTGGTTTTTTGTTTGTTTGTTTGTTTGTTATTAAGTTGTATGAGCTGTTTATGTATTCTGGAAATTAAGCTTTTGTCAGTCGCATCATTTGCAAATATTTTCTCCCATTCCATAAATTGTCATTTTCTTTTGTTTATGGTTTCCTTTGCTGTGCAAAAGCTTGTAAGTTTAATTAGGTCCCATTTGTTTATTTTTGCTCTTATTTCTATTCCCTGGGAATACTGCCTGAAGAGAACATTGCTAAGATTTATGTCAGAGAATGTTTTGCCTATGTTTTCTTCTAGGAGATTTATTGTGTCTTGTCTTATATTTAAATCTTTAAGAAATTTTGAGTTTATTTTTGTGTATGGAGTGTGGGAGTGTTCTAACTTCATTGATATACATGCTGCTATCCAGTTTTACCAACACCAGTTGCTGAAGAGACTGTCTTTTCCCCATTGTATCTTCTTGCCTCCTTTATCCAGGATTAATTGGCCATAGGTCTAGGGGTTTATTTCCAGGCTCTCTCTTTTGTTCCATTGATCCATAAGTCTGTTTTTATGCCCATGCAATGCTGTTTTGATTACTGTAGATCTATGGAATTGCCTGAAGACTGGGAGGGCTATTCATTCAGTTTCATTCTCTTTCTTCCATATTGCTTGGTCAGTTCTTGGTCTTTTGTGATTCCATATAAACTGAAGGATTCCTTGTTCTAGTTCTGTCAAAAATGTCCTTTGTAACTTGATGCAGATCACATTAAATCTGCAGGTTTCCTTGGGCAGTATGGCCATTTTAACAATAATAATTCTTCCAATCCTAGAGCATGAGATATCTTTTCAATTCATTTAGTCACCTTTAATTCCTTAATCAGTGTTTTGTAGTTCTTCATGTATAAGTCTTTCACCTCCTTGTTCAGATAAATTCCTAAATATTTTATTGTTTTGGATGCAATTTTAAAATGGATTGTTTCTTTCTTTTCCTGCAAATTCATTGTTAGTGTGAAGAAATACAACTGATTTCTGTAAGTTCATCTTGTATCCTGATTCAATGTCAAATTCTTTTCTCAGATCTAGTAGATTTTCTGTGGAGTTTTTAGGATTTTTTAATATATAGTAGCATGTCATCCACATATAGAGACAATTTTACCTCCATTCTTCCAATTTGGATTCCTTTTTATTTCTTTTTTGTTTTAACATTTTTTATTGATTTATAATCATTTTACAATGTTGTGTCAAATTCCAGTGCAAAGCACAATTTTTCAGTTATACATGTACATATACATATTCATTGTCACATTTTTTTCTCTGTGAGCTACCATAAGATCTTGTGTATATTTCCCTGTGCTATACAGTATAATCTTGTTTATCTATTCTACAATTTTGAAATCCTAGTCTATCCCTTCCCACCTTCCACCCCCTTGGCAACCACAAGTTTGTATTCTATGTCTATGAGTCTATTTCTGTTCTGTATTCATGCTTTGTTTATTTGTTTTTGTTTTTGTTTATTTTTTACATTCCATATATGAGCAATCTCATATGATATTTTTCTTTCTCTTTCTGGCTTACATCACTTACAATGACATTCTTCAGGAGCATCCATGTTGCTGCAAATGGCATTATGTTGTCAGTTTTCATGGCTGAGTAGTATTCTATTATATAAATATACCACCACTTCTTTATCCAGTCATCCATTGATGGACATTTAGGCTGTTTCCATGTCTTGGCTATTGTAAATAGTGCTGCTATGAACATTGGGGTGCAGGTGTCATCCTGAAGTAGATTTCCTTCTGGATACAAGCCCAGGAGTGGGATTCCTGGGTCATATGGTAAGTCTATTCCTAGACTTTTGAGGAATCTCCACACTGTTTTCCATAGTGGCTGCACCAAACTGCATTCCCACCAGCAGTGTAGGAGGGTTCCCCTTTCTCCACAGCCTCTCCAGTATTGGTCATTTGTGGATTTTTGAATGATGGCCATTCTGACTGGTGTGAGGTGATACCTCATTGTAGTTTTGATTTGCATTTCTCCAATAATAGTGATATTGAGCATTTTTCATGTGCCTA
>NC_045732.1:40860492-40867372 GCF_009834535.1 Camelus ferus
TGTCCCCGGGAAGCTTCACTCGAAGTTTCATGGTGCATTTCAACAGACTTTACTTCAATTGTAACATTGACTGGAGCAAAGGTGACCACCATGGCAAGTTTGAGAACACCAGTCTCCACTAATCTTGTAGACTTCCTGGAGTGGCAGACACAGAGGCTTGTCAGTTGGACAAGCTGGTGGCAGGATGCAGTCCAGAACTTCAAGCAACATGGTTCCATTAGCATTGTCATCTTTATGGGTTACTTTCCATCCCTTGAATCAAGGCATGTTAGCACTTGACTCCAGCATGTTGTCACTGTTCCAGCCAGAAATTGGCACAAATGCTACTGTGTCAGGGTTAAGCCAATTTTCTTAATGTAGGTGCTGACTTCCTTAAAATTTTTCTTGTATCTCTTCTGGCTACAGCATGGCTTAGAAGAATTCATTTTGTTAATGCCAGTAATTAGTTGTTTCACACCCAGAGTATAAGCCAGAGGGCATGATCACGGGTCTGCCCATTCTTGGAGATACCTGCTTCAAATTCACCAATGCAGCAGTAACAATCAGGACAACACAGTAAGCCTGAGATATGCCTGTAATCATGTTTCTGATAAAGTCTATGTGTCCTGGGGCATCAATGATGGTCACATAATACTTGCTGGTCTCGAATATTTACAGGGAGATATCAATGGTGATACTACTGTCACGTTTAACTTTTAATTTCAGGCATACTTGAAAAAGCCCTTTCCCATCTCAGCAGCCTCCTTCTCAAACTTTTCAATGGTTCTTTTGTCAATCCCATCATATTTATAGATCAAATGGCCAGCGGTGCTAGACTTGCCTGAATCTACATGTCCAATGATCACAATGTTGATATGAGTTTTCTCCTTTCCTAAGTTGGCTTAGATTTAGAGGTGGTTTTCATGATACCTGTGTCCTGCAATAAATCCATTGCAAAAAAGAAGAAAAGTATTATTTAAAACATATTGGCTATAAATTATTTAATAATCTTGTTTTGAGAAGAGTTGGTTGCAAAACTCACTTCTCTCTTGCTGCTAAATAGATTGTGGCAATTAGTTTACATCTTTCAGACTCAGTTTTCACATCTGTGGTCACATCACAAAATTTTGACCAAAATCAAACAAGAAAATAGGTGAACATTCCTTATCGTGTGTAAAGTATTCTATGTAATAATATGCTTTATAACTATTCTCAAAGGCAAAATATTTATTGTAAAATGATGAGACTCATTAAAATAGCAGTCTCAGAAGAAAATGAGAAGCTACATTTTTCTCCTCCCTATTGAAAACAGACTGACTTATTCCTCAGAAGGAAAAAAATAACCAATATTTAAATAGAGCCTTAAATTGGCCTTTACAGTATGATAATTTATAACAAGAAATATACAGCTTTCATCCCATTTCTTGTACAAAGCTCCTAACATTTTCTAAGTGATAAGAACAGTAAAGTGTCTTTTGATATTCATAAGGAAAATATATACTGCAAAACTACAGTAATCAAAACAGTATGGTACTGGCACAAAAACAGATGCACAGATGAATAGAACAGAATAGAGAGCACAGAAATGAATCCATATGGTCAATTCATCTATGACAAAGGAGGAAAGAATATACAATGGGAAAAAGACAGCCTCTTCAGTAAATGGTGTTTGGAAAACTATATGCATACAAAATCAAACTGGCCTACTCTCTCACACTACACACAAAAATAAATTCCAAATGGACTAAAAACTTAAATATAAGACCTGAAACCATAAAACTTCTACAAGAAAACATAGGCAGAATGTTCTTTGACATCAGTCTTAAAAATTTTTTTGGATATATCTCCTCAGGCAAGGGAAACAAAAGCAAAAATAAACAAATGGGAATGCATCAAAATAAAAAGCTTTTGTGTACAGCAAAGGAAAATATTAACAAAATGGAAAGGTAGCAACTGAATGGGAGAAGATATTTGAAAATGATGTATCCAATAAGTGGCTAATATCTAAAATATATAAAGAATTCATGCAACTCAATATCAAAAAATCCAAACTCAATTAAAAATTGGACAAAGGAATTGAATACACATTTTTTGAAAGAAGACATACAGATGGCCAACAGACATATAAAAGATGTTCAACACCACTAATCATCAGGAAAATGCAAACCAAAACACAATGAAAAACACCTCACACCTGTCAGAATGGCTATCATCAAAAAGACAACAAAAAACAAATGTTGGCTAGGATGTGGAGAAAAGGGAACCTTCATGCAGTGTTGGTTAGGAATGTAAATTGGTGCGATCACTGTTGAAAACAGTATGGAAGTTTCTCAAAAAAACTAAAAATAGAAATACCATTCAATCCAGCAATTCTACTCCTGGGGAATTTTGTAAAGAAAATAAAAACACTAAATAGAAAAAATATATTACCCCTATGCTTACTGCAGTCTTATTTACATTAACTAAGATATGGAATCAACCTAAGTGCCCATGGATAGATAAATAGACAAAGAAGTGGTAGTATGTTCATGTATAACTGAAAAAGTGTGCTCTACACTGGAATTTGACACAACATTGTAAAATGACTATAACTCAATAAAAATGTTTTTAAAAAAAGAAGTGGTATACATATATGCAATAAAATATTAGCCATAAAAAATAAAGTCTTGCCATTTATGACAACACGGATGGACCAAAAGGGTAGGCTAAATGAAATAAGACAGGCAGAGAAAGATGATTTAAGTTATATATGGACTCTAAAACACAAAACAAATAAATATAGCAAAGCAGAAAGTCTCACAGATACAGAAAACAAGTGGTTCCTGGAGGGGAGGGATGGTAGTAGGATGAGTGACATAGGTTAGGGAGATTAAGAGGTACAAACTTTCACTTACAAAATAAAGGAATCATGGGGATGAAACATACAACATGGGGGAAATAGTAATATTGTAATAGCTTTGTATGGTGACATATTGTAACTAGGTTTGTGGTGATCTTTTTATAACATAGAGAAATATCATATCACTATGTTGTACATCTGGAACTAACACAGTGTTGTAGGTCAATAATACTTCAATAAATAAATAAGTATATTCTTTTTTAAAAGAGGGAAGACCAAATGGATCTATAAGAGCATCAGGTAAGTTGACTGTTCCACGCTGGTTTTCAGGAGAAAGAGACTAGGAGGAGGAGGAGAAGGAGTTTGAAATCGAAAATGTAGATATTCTACCCAGCAAGATTGTCATTTAGAATTGGAGAGATAAAGAACTTCCCAGACAAGCAAAAACTAAAAGAATTCAGCAATACTAACCTATCCTAAAAGAAATATTGAAAGGTCTTCTCTAAATAGAGCAGAAGCAAGAATCTATAGAGAAGAGAATATCACAACTGTAAATGCAATGACAACTACAATGAACAGCAAAAGAATAAACAGGAAGATTTCAAAGAGGACATCAAAAATTATAAAATGTGGGGGAAGTGAGTAAAAAATGTAGATTTTTTCCCTTTTCTTAGAATATGTTCGACCTACATGATGATCACTCAAAGCAAGTAGATATAGTAACAGGTTAACATACTTGAAAAACAAGGTACCCACAAATAAAAGCATAGAATTGAGACACAAAAACCAAAAAGAACAGAACTCAAGCACAATACAACTGAAAATCATCAATCCAAAAAAGGATAAACAAAAATAAAAAGAAAGGAATAGGATTTCCAGTCAAGATGGTGGAGTAGTAGGACCGAGAACTTGCCTCTCCTTGCAGCTACAACAAAACCACAACCAACTTTTGAACGGTCATTGAGAAAAAAGACTGGTGCCTAGCAAGAAAGATCTGCTTCAACTGGAAGCATTGAAAGAGAACCACAACAGGAAGGTAGGAGGGGTGTGCTCACTATATAGTTGGGCCCCATACACCCCTGGTGGGCAACCCAAAAGCTGAAGAACAACTAAGTCACAGAGGTGCTCCCACAAGAGTGAGAGTTCTGAGCCACATGTCAGACTCCCCAGACCAGGGTTCCAGCAGTGGGAGGAGGAGACCCAAGGACATCTGGGTTTGAGGGCCAGTGGGGCTTAACTTAAGGAGCTCCACAGGACTGGGAGAGACAGAGACTTAACTCTCTTGGGAAGCACATAGGGATCTCGCATGACCCAGGTCCAGGGGCAGAGACAGTGATTGCGTAGGAACCTGGGCCAGAATTACCTGCTGGTTTTGGAAGTTCTCCTGGGGAGTTAGGGGAGTGCTACAGATCATCCAGGGGACACAGAAGCTGGTGACAGGTATTCTGGGAGTGTTCACCTAAATGAGCTTCCCTGGAAGCTGATTTCTTGATTGGGTCAGTAGCACCAAGACCTAGGCCCACCCAACAGCCTGTAGGCTTAAGGACTAGGAACTCTCAGGCCAAACAACACACTGGGTGGAAACACAGCCTCACCCATCAGGAGACATTCTGAACCACAAATGCCTCTAGGTAGGGCTCCATCCACCAGAAGTCCAGCACCAAGCTTCACCCAGCAGTGGGCAGACACTGACCCCTCCTGCCAGGAAATCTACATAAGCCTCTGGCGGTCTCATCCACCAGGGGGCAGATATCAGAAATAAGAAAATGATAGTCCCAAGCCTATGGAAGGAATCCAAAAACACAGGCCAGACTCTATACTGGGACCAATGCAACCCTGCCCCTTGGGTGACAAGAGAGGAGTGTACTGCTGGGACACACAGGGCATCTCCCACAGAGGGCCACTTCTCCAAGGTCAAGAATCATAACTAGCCTATCTAAAAACACAAAGAGAAAGACAGACAAAATGAGGTGGCAGAGGAACTTCCTCCAGGACAAGGCACAAGATAAAATCACAGAAGAAAAAATAAGTGACAAGGAGATAGGCAATTTACCTGAGAAAGAGTTTAGAATGATGATGAAGATATTCAGAGAACTCAAGAGAAGTAAAGATGCACAGAGTGAAGTTTATAGCAAAGAGCTGGAAAATATAAAGAATACACAGAGTTGAAGAATAAATTATTGAAATGAATAACACACTAGAAGGAACTAAGAATAGACTAAATGAGGCAGAAGTGAGAAGAGGACATTAGTGAGCTAGAAGACAGAAGAGTGGAAATCAATATTGAAGAACAGAAAAAAGAAAAAAGAATGAAAACAAATGAAGATAATTTAGGAGAACTCTGGGACAATATGAAGCACACTAATATTTGCATTATAGGGGTCCCAAAAATGAAGAAAGGGAGAAAGGTCCTGAGAAATTTTTTGAAGAGATACTAACTGAAAACTTCCCTAACTGGGGAAAGGAAACAATCACCCAAGTCCAGGAAGCCCAGAGAGTCCCACACAGGATCAACCCAAAGAGGAATACACCAAGGCACATACTAATCAAATTCACAAAAATTAAGGATAAGGAGAGATTATTAAAATCAGCAAGACAAAAGCAACAAATAACATACAAAGGAACTCTCATAAGGCAATCAGCTGATTTTCAGCAGAAACCCTTCAGGTCAGAAGTGAGTGGCATAATATATTTAAAGTGCTGAAAGGGAAAAAGTTACAGCCAAAAATAATTTATCCAGCAAGGCTCTCATTTAGACTTGATGGAGAAATCAAAAGATTCACAGATAAACAAAAATTAAAAGAATTCAGCACCTCCAAACCAGCTTTACAAGAAATATTAAAGGAGCTTCTCTAGTCATCAAAGCACAAGAAAAGAGAACAAAAAGAAGAAAGAGAAAAATATCACCTACAAAAACTAACTCAAAACAATTAACAAAATGGCAGTAAGAACACACCCATCAATAATTACCTGTAAATGGGTTAACCACTCCAACCAAAAGACACAGACTGGCTGAAAGAATACAAAAGCATGACCCATATATATGCTGTCTACAAGAACACACTCAGAGCTAGAGATACATGCAGGTTGAAAGTAAGGATATGGCAAATGATATTCCATGCAAACAGAAACAAGAAGAAAGCTGGAGTAGCAATACTTATATCAGAAAAATAGATTTTAAAATAAAGACTGTTACAAGAGACAAAGAAGGGCACTACATAATGCTTAAGGGATCAACCCAAGAAGAGGATATAACAATTGTAAATAGATATGCACCCAACATAGGAGCACCTCAATATATAAGGCAACTTTTAACAGACATAAAAGGAGAAATTGACAATAACACAATAACAGTGAGGGATCTTAACACCCCACGTACACCAATAGACAGGTCATCCAGACAGAAAATCAATAAGGAAATACAGTCCCTAAATAACACATTAGACCAGTGGACCTAATTGATATCTATAGAGCATTCCACCAAAAAACAACAGAATATACATTCTTCTCAGATGCACATGGAACATTCTCCAGAATCGACCACATGCTGGCCCACAAAGCTAGCCTCAGCAAATTTAAGAAAATTGAAATTTTACCAAGCATCTTTTCAGACCACAATGCTATTAGGTTAGAAATCAACTACAAGAAAAAAACTGCAAAAACAGCAAACACATAGAGGCTAAACAATATGCTACTACACAGTGGATCACAGAAGAAATCAAAGAGGAAATCAAAAAACAGTTTGAGACACATGAAAAAGAAAACACAACAATCCAAAATCTCTGGGACACAGTAAAGCAGTTCTTAGAGGGAAGTTTATAGAGACACAAGCGTACTTCAGGAAAGAAGAAAATCTCAAGTAAACAACCTAACCTTACACCTAAAGCAGCTGGAGAAAGAAGAACAAACAAACCCCAAAGTTAGTAGGAGAAAAGAAATCATAAAGATTAGAGCAGAAACAAATGAAATACAGACCAAAAAAATAGAAAAGATCAATTAAACTAAAAGCTGGTTCTTTGAAAAGACAAACAAAATTGATAAGCCTTTACTCAGACTCATGAA
>NC_045732.1:40867472-40883145 GCF_009834535.1 Camelus ferus
AAGAATATGAAAATGATTATATGGTGTGTATATATATATATATATATATATAACTGAAACATGCTATACAGCAGAAATTGACACAACATTGTAAACTGACTATACTTCAATAAAAATATATGTATACAAAAAAAAAATCCCAAGGCAGGAAGTTAAGCACAGTTAGAGCTCATTAAGTCTGGAGCTGTAGGAAAATTCCGGATGAGGCATGGACCTCTGTTCTAGAGCTTTGCCATTAACATGACTCATCTACACTACATGTCTGCTTCTCTCTGTACATTTTCCCCCATGCTTTTGCTCAACTGAGAAATTCAACTGACACTTAACTTGGTCATTGATGGCCACCCCCACCCCCCAGCATCCTGGTCTGCTAGACCTGCCAACTCAACAACTAACTGGCAACTCTCTTATTTCACATTCCCAAAAGAGAAATCTGATTGGCCCACCTCATCTTTTCAAGTTGGGCCATAAAACTCACAGGTTGTGTAGCTGGCCTTGTATCAGGTGCAATCAGCTCTACCTTGAGGGAAGGAAGGATATAGTAACTACATAGTCAGGCCTGGCTTGACCATTCAGCAGGAACTGTT
Organism: Camelus ferus; assembly: GCF_009834535.1. Taxonomy (NCBI): domain Eukaryota; kingdom Metazoa; phylum Chordata; class Mammalia; order Artiodactyla; family Camelidae; genus Camelus; species Camelus ferus. Next base: position 40,868,060 of record NC_045732.1, read on the forward strand.
AAGTAGAACAGATTCTCCCAGAAGGGCAGTGGAAGGATGGCAGGCAAGAAGTGGCTTTTCTGATGCATGTGTTTAGCAGAATGACTGGCACATGGTAGGTATTCAACAAACGGTCATGATTATTAACAGTAATATTATGCCACTTCTTACAGGTAGCCTTCCCAGAACTCTCAAGGTTCCCAATTTTTTTCCCCCAGAACAGAACTCCTTCTGCAGGAATTGTCCAATTAACAAATCATTGAAATCCCTTCATTCAGGACAGACTTTTAAGGCCTCGGAGGTGTAAAGCACTGGCAGAGAAACACACAAATGAATCAGGCCTTTATTCTGGCCTCAAGGAGATCGCAAGGTACTGCAAGGGAAAAGGTAACCTAAACCATGAGAGAACCACAGATAGGGAGCTCTGGGAGTTCAGAGAAGGGCAGACTGTTGTTTATCCATATGTATGCCTGTATCCTGGATACCTCCCCTTAGATGTCCCAAAGGCACCTCCTACTAAGCATATTTAAAACTGATCTCATCTGCCCCCTCCCAAACCTGTTCCTCTTCTCAGATTCCCTGTCTCCATGAGGCAAGTTCATCCATCCCAGTTGCCCAAACTTGAAATCTGAGCTGCACCCACTCACAATGTCAGCTGTTGTAGCTGCTAAATTTGTCCCTGAACCTTTAGTGTGTGTTTGTCTTGCCCCAAAGGTCAAAACTAATAATAAACTTGAGCTTGCTGCAGGAGAGAGAAATTAAAACCAGCCTGGAGGCAGACAAGACCTGCTGTTCACTAGGACTGATTTTGGATTTGGCCTCTAGCATCAATGGGTACAATCCCTTTCAGGAAACCCAGCCAGTAAGAACCTAAAACGTTCATACTATTTTCCCAGTAATTCTGCTCCTAAGTCTATACCCACCTGCCCCCACTCTGAAACAGGAAGAGCTCTAAGCACAAAACTATTCCTTGCAAGGCTATTTTCTGATGGCCAGAGTAGCCTTAATATCCAAAAAAAGGGGAAGGGTTACGTGAATTGTGGCACAGCTGTGTGATGGAACATTCTAATACCATTACTGAGATGATGGCTGTGGAGATTCTATAGCAACAAGGGAAAATTATTATGCTGTAACTAAGGACACAGGGTTGTGTGTACACTCCAATTGCAACAACAACGTAAAAGTTGCGTGGGCTCAGGGTCTGCCCGTGGACATTTAAAATGTCTTCTCTACGGGGAAAAAGAAAGGGGGCCTAAACTTTCCTTATGTAAACTATGAACATCTCTGAACTTTCTCTCCCTCCCACCCTTTTCCTTCAGTCAACCAACCATCTTAATTATGTGCCCTTTTTTGTTACCAGGCCCTCCATTAGGTGCTGGAGATTCAATGAATCACCCACGGTCCTTTTTCACAGGGAGATCGTGGCAGAAGAGGCAGGAAAGGCAAAAATAAGCGGTTTCAAAATGTATAGGCGAGTCTGTGTGGAACCAACTTGTGGACATGTGCAGGCACGGTCACCCCCTGGCGGCCACCCGACTACCAGCCCTTGGGTGGCTCTAACCTCCTCCAGGGCAGCGGCTTCCATCCTCGGGGGTCCAGACTCAGCCTAGTTCTCGGCGCATCCAAGACTCCTCTTTCTACTCTCTTCTGGGGCCCTTCAATTCTTAGTAGGCGCTTCAGCCGGGGCTTGTCCCATTCTTATCCCACCCACCCTGCTACTCTCACACAAGCCCCTCCCTCTCCCCCAAAGCCTCGCTCCCGCTCGGATCTGCAAGATTATGTCATTCTCACTGGTTCGCATGCGCTCCCACAACTGGCCAATTGGCGAGCCTCTGCCGCAGGTGGGGCAGAGCTTCAGGCTCCTGAATTCTCTCTTTCCCTCTTCCGATGCTTTAAAAAGTGGCAACGTCCTACTCGTAAGCGAGAAATGCAGGCAAACACATGGTTCTGAGAGCTGGATCCCAGGAAACTTGCGACCCTAGAGTTCACTACTCCTTACTCTGCCTTTGTTCCAGCGACTCCCGAGATAGATACCGCCCCTTTGTGACTCCTCCCACCTCCTTCCTCCAAGCGTAGGAATTGAAGCCCCGCCCCGTGTGCGTCGCTCGCATCTGAGATTCAGCAACTGCGCCTGCGTGTGCACGTACTCTGGGGCGGGACTAGCAGGAGGCTGATGCAATCGAGTCAGGGGGCGAGGGGGGCGAGGGGGGCGAGGGGGGCGAGGGGGGCGAGGGGGGCGGCGGCGGAGTTGGGGGACGTCAGATGTGATGGGAGCCAAGATTGGAGAGGCCAATTCCAGCCTGCTCTCCTAGTGGAGATCTGGTGGGGTTTTTTGGACAGTGTCTATTAAAATCTTAAGATGCATGTATCCTATTGGCTCAGGAATCCAATTTTTATGTATACGCCCAAGAATCTTAGAGCAGTGCATCAGAGTCACCTAGTGGGCTTGTTAAAACACAGGTTGTTGAGGCCCACCCACTATCAGAGTTTCTGTTTCAGTGGATTTGGAATGGGGCCTGAGAATTTGCACTTCTAATAAGCTGGGAGTAATACTGTTGCTAACTGATTCAGGGACCACACTTCAAGAACCTTTGCTCTACGGGAAAAATACTTTCAAGGAAGCATGTGTGAACAAGTATAAGCCTTGCTAATTTGCAATAATGAAAAATTTAAAGCATCACTTTGGGTGATTTTATCAATTAAAAAAGGGCCATATATTTGTAAACTGACATGGAAAGATATTGATGGTGGTGGTGGTGGTGATTTTAGCTAATATCAAGTTCTTATACTTTCCCCAAGCACTGTGCTAAGGACATTATAGTCATCTAATTCTACAACAACATTCAATAGTATGGACCAGGTGTAATTCACCCTATATGTACAGTCTGGAACAAGTTTTGGCAACAAGGATCTTGTCAGTAAATGTTTGTGGCCTCATGTTGTCAGACTTACCCCCAGTCTGGTGGAGGAGACAAAAATATAGGCAAAGAAAGGCTTTAGGAGCTCAGAGGAACAGATCAGGTAGGGCTCCAGGAAGAGGTAGAACCTGAAAGGTAGGTAACAGTTTTCCAAAACGGAGGAAAAGGCCATCTCAGACAAAATGAGTGTGTGGCAAAACATCCCATTCCCAGACTATAGGACTTCAAAGGCCAAACAACATTTCAGATCATTGTGAGTTGACAACAAATGCTGGCCACAATGCGAAGCAACAGGAAATCATCCATTGCTGGTGGGAATGCAAAATGGTACAGCCACTTTGCAAGACAGTTTGGCAGTTTCTTACCAAACTAAACACACTCTTACCACATGATCCAGTGATCACATTCCTTGGTATTTACCCAAAGGATTTAAAAATTCATGTCCACTGATAAAGATTCTTTGCTTAACCAAACTTTAGTCAGACTCCCCTGAACTTTATCCCCAACAGAGCCCATCCATGTACTTCCCTGTAGAATCCAGTTTTAGCAAGAATCCTAATAGGTCATTTTAATGAGAGGTCCCTACCCTTGATATCTGATCAAACTCCTCATCCCCACTATCCCCCAAGTGATATCTGATCACCTAGCCTACCTTCAGCAAGAATCTTCTTAGATCAGTTCAGCCAGAATCCTCCCAGACTGGATGTCTCCTCTTAGTAGTTTTCCATTCATCAACACTCCCCCTCAACTTGCTCCTTAGCTATAAATCCCCACTTGTTCTGGTTCTTTTCATAATTGAACCCAGTTCTTTACTACAGTCTGTCTTCTGCAATTGCAATAATTTACTGAATAAAATCTATCTTCACTACTTTAACTTCTGTCTGGCTTTGGTTCTCCTTAACGATTTTTAGTGCCACAACTCAAATCTGGATCAGAACCACCATCAGACCCTCAAACGGGGCAACCAAGACTCCCATCTCCCACTAAGACCTTTTGTTTCCACTCTGCTTGTTCATTTGGGTATCCATCCAGTGGTGAGTCTGACTACAACCAAAATCTGGTGCTCCAAATAAATGTCCACTGAAACACGATGAGGATAGATTTTGATTCTTAAGATTCTGAGCATACTCTAGAAGCCAGGTTAGAGTCCCACATAAACAGAGGCCAGTTAGAGTCCTAGGTTTCTCTGTTTGTAACAAGCTGGATTAGAATCCAGACAAGCAGCTGTTTCTAAGTTGCTGGATTTCTCTTTCTGACCCATATTCTGGACAATTTCTTTGGAACGGTCTTCTAATTAATTTACTGTTCAGCAAAGTTTAATTTTCTGTTTGATCTATCCATTGAGTTTAGTTTTCAATTATTATATTTTTTAAATAGAATAGTTCTGTTTGGTTGCTTTTCAAATCTACTTGGTCATTTGTTATTGTCTTCTGTTCTGCACATATTTTCAATCTCCTTTTTTACCTCTTTAAGCCTATTATATTTTTTTAAATATTCTGTTTGATAATTTCAATATCGTTATATATCCTGTCTTGTACGTAACCAATATTCTCAGACAACTGGCTGCCACCCTGTTTTTCTCCCCACTTCAATCAAGCCCCAATCCCTACTGGGCCACCAACTCAGTTTTTTTTTCTTTGCTGAGGCCCCAGTGCCTTTACTGAATTCATGAAGTTCAACAAACCAGCTTTGGCATAAAAAAAACTGAACTCCTCCATTCTTCAGCCTTCTGCACTTATGCCCTGACCTCCAATGGGCCACTGCCAACCTCTCATCAATATTTCTTGAATGAATGAATAAATAAATAAGTGAATTAAGGCAGTTGCTGCCTCAGTCACACAACTGCCAACTTCATTTAATTCTAGTTTTGCCAGCAACTCCTCTCCATCTTTGCAGACTAATTTAGGTCCCATCATTTCCAACCTAGGTTACTGGACATATTAGGTTACTGTCCACCCCCAACCTTTGTACGTTTTTATCTATTCTGTCTAAAAAATCAAGTCCAAATATTAAGTCTGATCATATCCCACTCCTCTGCTACAGAACATTCTCAGCAGCTCATCAAGGCCCATTAGAGAAAGATGGACCCCTCAGTCATTGCGTTAAACCTTTCTGGAACTGTTCTCCTGGCATCCTCCTCTACTTTCCCTATGCTCAGTTTACAGTGGTTAACACATCAAAAATGGAAGTCATCAGAAGAAAACTCCCAAAATCTCTAACCACCTTTGCCCACTTACTCACATCTGTGCCAACACAGTCTTCCTTTAACTGTGGATAATAGGTGACTGCTCCTATCTAAAGCCAACTCTTCCACTTGGGCACCTGATCCCACTCTATCTTGCTTCATCAAAAAGATTACCACTGCAGTTCTCCCCAGGGTATGGGAAAAGGAATGTGGAACTTCCATGCATGCTCCCTCAAAAGTAGTTCTAAGAGGAAAGTTTATAGTAAAAAACAAAACAAAACAAAACCTACATTAAGTGAGAAAAAAAAGACCTCAAATAAACAACCTAATTTTACACCTCAAGAAACTAGTTTTAAAAAAAAAACTAAGCCCAAAGTTAGCAGAAGGAACAAAGATCAGTGCAGAAATAAATGAAATACAGTTTATTTTTTAAGTAGAAGAGGTCAATGAAACTAAGACCTGGTTTTTGACAAGATAAACAAAATTAGCAATCCTTTAGCTAAACTAAGAAAAGAGAGAAGACTCAAATAAAATTTGAAATGAAAAAGGAGACATTACAACTGATATTAAAGAAATACAAAGGCTCTTATGAAATAACTATGAATACTATATGCCAACAAATTGGATAACCTAGAAGAAATGGATAATTCCAGGAAACATACAATCTACCAAGACTAAATGATGAAGAAATAGAACATCTGTACAGACAAATAATGAGTAAGAATATTGAAACAGTAATCAAAACCTCCCAACAACAACAAAAAAAGCTCCAGACCACTGGTTTCACTGGTGAATTCCACCAAATAAATACCAGTCCTTCTAAAATTCTTCCCAAAATATTTAAGAGGAGGGACTATTCCCAAACTCATTTTACAAGGCCAGAATTACCCAGCCACCAAAGCCAGAGAAGAACACTACAAAAAAACTACAGGCCAATATCCCTGTTGGAGAAAGATGCAATAATTCTCAACAAAATCCAAGCACACCAAATTCAACAGTGCATGGAAAGGATAATACACCAAGATCAAGTGGGACTTATCACTGGGATGCAAGGATCATTCAACATACACAAATCCATAAATGTGATACCACACATAAATATAATGAAAGATAAAATTTGTATGATCATCTCAATAGATGTAGAAAAAGCACTTGAAAAAAAATCAACATTCTTTGATGAGAAAAACCTTCAATAAATTGTGTATACAAGGAATGTACCTCAACATAATAAAGGCCATATAGAAAAATCCCACAGTTAACATCATACTCAATGAAAGATTGAAAGCTTATCTTCTAAGATCAGGAACAAAACAAGGGTGCCCATTCTTATCACTTCTGTTCAACATGGTGGTAGAAGTCCTAGCCAGAGCAATTAGACAAGAAAAAGAAACAAAAGGCATTCAAATCAGAAAGGAGAAAGTAAAATTGTCTCTGTTTACAGGTGACATTATCAATAGAAAATCCTAAAGAGTACACCAAAAATAAATGATTTCAGTAATGTGCAAGATACAAAATCAACGTACAAAAATCAGTTGTGTTTTTATACACTAACAACAAAGTATTTGAAAAAGAAATAAAGAAAACAGTCCAATTTACAATCTCATCAAAAACAATAAAATACTTGGGAATAAATTTAACCAAGGAAGTTAAAGATCTGTATACTGAAAATTATAACATTAACAAAAGGAATTAAAAGACAAACACCAAAAAAAGGAGAAATATCATGTTCACGGATTGGAAGATTTAATATTCTTTAAATGTCCATACTACCTAAACCTATCTATACATTCAAGGCAATCCCTATCAAACTTCCAATGGCATTTTTCACAGGAATAGAAAAACAATCCTAAAATTCATGTGAAACAACAAAACACCCCAAATAGTGTAAACAAACTTGAGAAGAAAGAACAAAGATGGAGTCATCACAAGCTCTGATTTCAAACTATTCTACAAAGATATTATAATCAAAACAATATGGTGTGGCATGAGAATACACACGTAGACTGATGGAACAGACTTGAGAGCCCAGAAGTAAACTCACAAATATACAGTCTAACTAACATTTGACAGTGGAACCAAGAATACTCAATGGGGAAAGAACAGTCTGTTAAATAAATGATGGAGGAGAAATTGGACATTCACATGAAAAGGAAAGAAATTAAACCTCTATCTTACACCATTCACAAAAATTAACTTTAAATGGATTAAAGACTTAAATATGAGACCTGAAACTATAAAACTCCTAGTTATAAACTATAAAACATAGGAGTTAAGTTTTTTGATATTTGTCTTAGCAATGATTTTTTAAATTATGACATCCAAAGCACATGCAATAAAAGCAAAATGAAGCAAGTTGGTTACATCAAACTAAAAAGCTATTGCACAGTGAAAAAAAAATCAACAAAATGTAAAGGTAACTTAGAGAATGGGAAAAATATTTGCAAATCATATATCTATAAGGGGTTAATATCCAAAATATATAAAAAGCTCATAAAACACAATATCAACCAAAACTAGTAACCCAATTAAAAATGGGCAGAGGAAATGAATAGATATTTTTCCAAAGAAGACATACGTATGGCCAAAAGATACATGAAAACGTACTCAACATCACTAATCATAAGTAAAATGCAAATCGAAACCACAATAAGATATCACCTTATCCCTATTAGAATGGCTATTAATAAAAAGATAAAAGATAAGTATTGGCAAAAATGTGTAGAAAACCGAACCTTTGTGTTCTGTTGGTGGAAATGTAAATTTGTATAATCATTATGTAAAATAGAATGAAAGTGCCTCAAAAAATTAAAAATATAACTACCATATGATCCAACAATCCCAACAACAATATTTGGAGTATACAGCCAAAGGAAATGAAATCACCATCTCAAAGAGATATCTGCTTCCCCATGTTCATTGCAGCATTATTCATAATAACCAAGAGATTGAAACAACCTGTTTCCATTGATGGATGAATGAATTTAAAAGTGTGATTTTATATACATATGTGCATAATTATACATATACAACACACACAAACAATGGAATATTATTCAGCCATGAAAAAGAAAGAAACTCTACCATTTGCAACAATATGGATGGACCTTGGGGGCATTTATGCTAAGCAAAATAAGTCAAATGGGAAATCACAAATACTGTATGATCTCACTTATATGTGAAATCTCAAAAAGGCAATGTCATAGAAACAGAGTAGAATGATGGTTGCCAAGGGCGAAATGAAGACATGTTGGACAAAGGGTGCAAATCTCCAGTTAAGATGGTTGAGTTCTGGGGCTCTACTGTAGAGCAAAGAGACAGTAGTTAATAAAACTGTACTGAATACTTGAAATTTATGAATAGAGTAGATATGAAATGTTATTACCACAAAAAGGCAATTATGTAACATAATAAAGATGTTAACTAACTTTATTTGATAAACATTTTGCAATATATACATGTATCAAATTATTATTTTGTACACCTTAAACTTAGACAATGTTAAATGGCAATTATTTCTCAATATAGCTGAGGAAAAATTCAATTGTATTTCTGTGCACTACCAAAGTTCAATTGGAAACTCGAATTTTTTAAATTACCACTTATAAAATCTCCACAAAAATGAAATATGTAAAACCCTAAAAACATGTATAGGGTCTATAATCTGAAAACTACAATGATGAAAGAATCAAAGAACACCTAAATTAACTGAAACTCATATTATGTACATAGATTGGAAGACCAGTGTAAGTATAGGAAAAATTTCAGCTCTCCCCAAATTAAACTAAGGATTGGATATAATTCCAATCAAATTCCAGTAGACTTGTAGATACAGACAAGCTGGTTTAAATTTTATATGGAAAGTCAAAGGAACTAGAACAGAGAAAAGAATATTAAAAAGAAGAAGAAATTTGGACTAATTACACTATCTAACTTCAAGACTTACTATAAAGCTACAGTAATTAAGATAATGTGGAATTTGCAGTAATAAAGACATAAATCAACGTAAAAGAAGATAGTGTCCAGAAATAGACCCACATGAATATGGTCACTTGATTTTTTTTACAAAGATGCAAAGGCAACTTGATGGAGGAAGAACATTATTTTAATGCTGCTGGGAAATTTCGGTATCCATATTTTAAAGACGAACCTCAACTTAAACGTCACACTTTATATAAATATTAACTCAAAATGGATCATAGATTCAAACATAAAATTACAAAGCACTCGGAATAGTACATAAAAGAAAATCTTCATGGCACTGGCAGAGGCAAATAGTTAATAGACATGACACTAGAGATATGATTCATTAAGATATAATTGATAAATTGAAATCCACCAAAATTTTAAACCTTTGCTCTGACATAGTCACTGTTAAAAAGGAGGAAAGCATAAACTACTAAATGGGAAGTGATATTTGCAAGTTACATATCCAGCAAGGGACTTGTAGCCAAAACTCATAGAACTCAATAATAAGAAAATAAATGATGCAATTCATATGTGGGCAAAAGACATGAACAGACACATCACAAAAGGGGTTTATAGGATGACCAATAAGCACATGAAAAGATGTTCACCATTATTAGCCATTAGAGAAATAAAAGCTAAAAGTATGAGTACCACTACACACTTATTACAATATGTAAAATAAAAAATTATAACAACACCAAGTGCTGGTGAGGATGGAGCAGAACTATAATTAGCAGAACTCCCATACATGCATAGTGGATATGCAAAATGGTAAAGCCACTCTGAAACACAGTTTGACAGTTTCTTATAAAGTTAAATATACATTCCTATCCAAAAAAAAAGGATAAAAGGAAACTTTTAGAGGTGCTGAATATATTTATTACCTGATTGTGGTGACAGTATCATAAGTGTACAAATATGTCCAAATTCATCAAATTGTATACATTAAATGTTTGCCCTTTTATATCAATTATAGCTCAATAAATCTGTAAAAGTTAAACATAAATGTACCATGTGAACCAGCAATAGTAAACCAAGTATTTACTGTAGAAAAATAAGAATTTTGTACATACAGAAATCTGTACACAAATGTTTATAAAAGCTCCATTTACAATCACCGTGTATTGGAAACAACCCAAATATCCTCCAGTGGGGGAATGTATAAACAAACTGTGGTATAACCATACAATGGAATACCACTCCCGAATAAAAAGGAACAAACCACTGATACATGGACCAGCTTTAGTTAATCTCAAAGCATTAAACCAAGTGAAAAAAAAAAAAAAAAAGCTATTCTCAAAAGTCCTGTATTCTTTTCTGTGATTCCATTTATAGAATTCCATTTACAGAGAACGGATCAGTGGTTGTCAGGATTTAGGAATGGTGAAAAGCATGATAACAAAGGGATAACACAAGACAGTTTGAGGAGTAATAGGACTCTTCTGTACCCTGATTGTGCTTGTTTTTAACCAATCTACAAACGTGAAAATAAAGGAAATCTCAACTAAAATTAAAGATGGAATGGCCTGTAGAGGGAGCTCTCACACATTATCACTTGCCATTATTTGCATACACTGACCTTGATTTGCATGCTTCACAGAAAGGAATGTTTACCTTGCACTCCCAAACAAGAATAACAACTATTTTACTATCCTAAAGGAAGAATTTTCCTTGCTCAGCAATAGCCCAACCAATAAGAAATGGGTGCAGTTCAGCCAATGAGAAACCATCACCACCCTGAATTCCTACTTTTCCCAAATGAATTTTCATTTAGAACCCCTCCCAACTTCCTCTCCTTTCCATATAAAAGCAGATAGATGCCTTTCCTTTGTTTTCTGGACATGCCTGTGGCTCATGATAGGTTGCATGTCTCAAGTTGCAATTGCTGTTTCCCAAATAAAACCCATTTTGCTGGTAAAATAACTTTTGTTTTATTAGTTTTACGTTAACACATATTAAAATTCATATGACAAACAAATTTTAAATCCATGAGACAGTGTATTAATGGTATATATTATGATAAGTTAATTCGTTAAAGACTTTATTATTTTAGAGCAGTTTTAGGGTCACAGCAAAATTGAGAAGAAGATACAAAGATTTCACATTCATCTCCTGATCCCACATATGCATAGCCTCCCCCATTATCAACATCACTCACCAGAATGATACATTTGTTATAACTGATGAACCTACATTGACACATTATAATCACCCAAAGTCCATAGTTTATCTTTGGGTTCACTCTTGGTGTTGTACAATCTATGGGTTTGGACAAATGCATAATGACATGTATCTATCATTATAATATCATACAGAGTATTTTTACTTTACTAACAATTCTCTTTGTTCTAGCTAATCATCCTTCCCTCCACTCCAACCCCTGGCATCCACTGATCTTTTTACTGACTTCATAGTAAAAATGGAGATAAATATTGTCTCTTCCAGAATGTCATATAGTTGGAATCATACAGTATGTGGCCTTTACAAAGGCTTCTTTCACTTAGCAACATGCATTTAAGTTTCTTTCATGTATTTTTATGTCATGATAGCTCATTTCTCTTTATCACTGAATAATTTTCCTTTGTCTGGATGTACCACAGTTTATTTACCCATTAATTTACTAAAGGACATCTTGGTTGCTTCCAAGTTTTGGTAATTATGAATAAAACTGCTATAAACATCCATGTACAGGTTTTTCTGTGAACAAAATTTTCAAATCCTTTTGGGTAAATTCCAAGAAATGTGATTGCTGGATCAGATGTAAGAGTATGTTAATTTTGGAAGAAACTGCCAATCTGCCAAACTGTCTTCCAAAGTGGCTGTAGAATTTTGCATTTGCATCGGCAACGAATGAGAATTCTTGTTCCACTTTTTCACCAGGATTTGGTATTATCAGTGTTCCAGATTTTGGTCATCCTAATAGATGTGAAGTGATACCTCATTGTTGCTTTAATTTGCATTTTCCTGACAACATAGGATGTGAAGCATCATTCACATGCTTATTCACCATCTGTATATCTTCTTTGGTAAAGTACCTATCAGGGTTGTGGCCCATTTTTTAAATTGTATTGTATGTTTTCTTATGGGTGAGTTTTAAGAACTATTAGTATATTTAGGATAATAGTCTTTTATCACATGTGTTTTTGTAGATATTTTCTCTCAGTCTGTGGCTTGCCTCCTGATTCTCTTACATTGCCTTCCACAGACAAGAATATTGTCATTTTAATAAAGTACAGCTGATTATTTCTTTCATAGATCATTCATTTGACATTTTATCTAGAAAGTCATCACCATACTCAAGGTCATCTAGGTTTTCTACTATGTTATCTTCTAGGAGTTTTATGGTTTTACATTACACATTCAGTTCTATGATCCATATTGAGTTGACTTTTGTGAACCATGTAAGGTCTGTGTACAGATTCATTTTTATGCATGTGGCTGTCCTGTTGTTACAGCATCATTTATTGAAGTGATCTTTGCTCCAGTTTATCTCTTTTATCAAAGATCAGTTGACTATATTTATGCAGATCTATTTCTGGGCTCTTTATTCTGTTCAATCGATCACTTTGTCAGCTCTTTCCCTAATATTTCCCTCTTGATTTCAGTAGCTTTATACTAGTTCTTGAAGTCAGATGATGTCAATTCTATAATTTTGTTCTTTTCCTTTAATATGTGTTGCCTATTCTGGGTTTGTTTTTTTTTTTCTTTTTTCCTCACATGTAAACTTTTTAATCAGCTTGTCAATATCCATAGAGTAACTTGATGTGACTTTTATTGATATTCCTTTGAATTTATAGATCAATTTGGGAAGAACTGACATCTGGACATTAGTAAGTCTTCCTACCCATGAACATGGACTATCTCATCATTTATTTAGTTATCCTTTGATTTCATTTATCAGAGTTTTATAGGTTTTCTCATATAGGTATTGTACATATTTTGTTAGATTTATACCTAAATATTTAATTTGAGGGGGTGCTAATGTAAATTATGTTGTGTTTTTAAGTTCAAATTCAACTTGCTTGTCATTGATATATAGGAATAAGATTGATTTTTGTATATTAAGATCTCATCCTGCAACCTTACTATAATCCAAGAGTTTTTTGTTGATTCTTTCAGATTGTCTACAAATACAATCATGTTATCTGCAAACAAAGACAGTTTTATTTCTTCCTTCCCAATCTGTATACATTTTGTTTCCTTTTCTTGTCTTATTGCATTAGCAGGGACCGTCAGTACATTTTGAAGTAGAATAATGAGAGAGGACATTTTTGCCCTGTACCTGATCATAGAGGGAAGGTTTTATGTTTCTCACCATTAAGTAAGATGTTACCTGTAGATTTTTTCATAGATAGTCTTATCAAGTTGAGAAAGTTTCTCTCTGTTCCTAAGTTACTGAGAGTTTTTTTCAGGAATGTGTGTTGGATTTTGTCACATACATTTTCTGCATCTTTTGGTACGATCAGGTGATTGTTCTTTTTAGTTTGTTGATGTGATGGATTGCATTTATCGATTTTCAAATTATTGAACCAGCCTTTCATACCTGGAATAATTTCCAATTGGTTGTGATGTATAATTCTTTTTATACATTGTTGGATTCAAGTTGCTAATATTTTATTGAGAATTTTTGCATCTGATAAGCTAATGTTGAAAATAAAAATTAAGATAATAGGGTTCAAGATTGCAGCATAGTAAGAGCCTGAACTTACCTCCTCCCAAGTAAACAACAAATACACAGCTATATAATGATCATTCTACTCTGAAAAGAACCTGAAAATTAGCTTGGGATGCAGGGGCAAGCAGTCACAGCACTATTCCACCACCTTGTGGAAGTCAGGGAGCTTCTGTGGTTGCAGTACTACCCCACTACCTGGATGGGGCAGGTGAGAATGGCAGGTTAGAATGGCAGGTTGTAGTATTATTCTTCTCCCAGCCTAAAGCCAACTCAATACTTCCCTGCTGCCTGGCTAGGTCTTGCAAATGTGAGCAGTTGCAGCGTTCTCGTATACCTGCCTTAAAGCTGATATATACTCAAACAAGGCATTCTCCTGCTGCTTTGCTGAATCCCACAATTGCATGCAGTCAAGTCATTTTTCCACTGCATTTTTCTGAAGCAAGAGAACAAGCCCTGCACCATAAACTCTCCAGCTTCCTTGCTAAAGCTATTAGGCATGTATCATTCACAAAGGGGACACCACTTGATTGCCTGGCCCTGGTGACCAAGGGAGCTGGCATTCCAGAGCTCCATGGGACTGTAACAATCAGAAAGACAATTCTTGGCAGGCCACTATCACCAGAGCTCTACACAGACAGCAGACTGAAACACAACCCCAGTCTTCTTGTTAAAAAAGGCCTGTTTATTTAGCATGGAGCTTCACCCTGAGGTACAGGCTTCAGGTTTCCCACACATCTAAAGACTAAGAAAGTGCTCCTAGGGTACATTAGTAGGGAGACACCATCTTTGCAAATCCATTTGGCCTCACTAGAGCTCAACAAGACTCTCCAGAGAGGAGCTTATACACTAGTCAGGAGCCCCAATTTTCACAACTGTTCCCCAGAGGACACCTCTAGATCTCCTGGTCTGGAAGGCAGTAGGGAATACAATTATGGCTCTACAGGATTGTATATATCTGCATATTTAAAAGTACTACCTGAGAGTCTGGTTTTCAATCAGATTGAAACTAGGTGTTAAATGAGTTCGTCCCTTTAGAACACTGACAGGTCTTAGCACACCCACAATTTCAGGGTATATCAAGAATAAATCAGGTGGTATTGGCAACTGCAAAGATTCATGAGACAACTAAGAGCTAGGACAAGGTTGAACAAGGATCATCATCTACACAAGGTCACTTCTTTAAGAATGAGAAAGGTAGCTCTGTTGCCTAATACATGGAAACAAACAGAGACCAAAGCAAAATGAGAAGACAGAAAAATATGTTCAAAATGAAAGAACAAGACAGAAACCTCAGAAATAGACCTAAATGATATGAAGATAGGTAATCTAACTGATAAAGAATTCAAACTAATGGTCATAAAGA